>NW_017670947.1:9410-53504 GCF_001879085.1 Nicotiana attenuata
CATTTTATTATACAAATATTCAATAATTACCCTCCAAATTATTTTTTATGATGAGTTAATCATCTAAACTTACCATTTATACCAGCATAATGTTTGAATACTTTTTAGTGCATTTCTATAATTACATTTACATATTACAAGGCTAAATTGCACATTTTACAATAATAGCCCATATGCACGTATAATTACATTATTTATGCTTTAAATAACTTTTTATATTTTTATAATGTTAAGTAATTATTTTAAATCATTTTCATGCACACGTGATATTTTTGTTATTTATTAATTATTTTTTTTAAATTATTTATCGGTTAAATTGGGTTTTTAAAATATAGCCCCCTAAAACTCCAATTTCGGACCTATACATTACCCAATTACCCCAGCCCAAAATACCAAGCCCAACACCTTTACACCAGCCCAATAGCTCCTGAGCCCAAACCGAACAAACCCCTGCTAAAACCCGGTCGGTACCCATTTTATATGACCCGCTCCGTTTATCTTTAATCCCAGCCGTTGATCTCTCAAGATCAACGGCTCCCATTCACTCCCGCCTCTTTAAACCTAACGAAACCCCTAACCCTAATCATTTTACACCCCCCGCCGCCCCAGAACACTCTCTTCTTCTCCTCTTCTGAAACCCGAGTGTTGTAACCCCATTTCCCCTTTGATTCAAACCCAAACATGGAATCCATCAACGAGCTTCTTACCTTATTCATCTTGTCTCGCTACTGGCTACCCATTTATGGTGTTACATAATTGCTTGCCTAACATGGCAAGCAGATCTCTCCTATTGTGAACCAAATCTGGCTCAGATCTTTGCTTCTATCCATCTATGTTCATTCTTCGTCTCTTTATGGCATGAATCTCTGAGATTTTCTTGACTCTTCATTTACCCTAGAAGATAGGGTCAAGATCTATTATAGTTTTCCTATTTTTGATAAGTATTTCGCCGTAATGTTTCCGTATATCTATCTATGTGCATGTCTATTACGATTTTTCATAGATATTTTTGACTAATTTTTACATACCCTAAAATTAGGGTTTTTGATTCTTTGAAATCGAACCAAATCTGGTTCAATCTTTAATTATTCAGTCTACATGTCTCTATGCATCTTTATTATCACTCTTGCCATTAATTTCTAACTAATTTTACTCACCCTAAAATTAGGGGTTTCGATTATTTCTTTCCCTGTTTCCTTCAGTGATTTTTGTCTGTATGTTTTGTCATTCTTGCCGTTAAATGTGGACCACTTTCACTTACCCTAAATTTAGGAGTCTTTGATTCCTCAAATTTGTTTAAGTCCTTAATTACCGTGTTAAAATCTCTGACTCTATGTTTTACGCATCTATGCACTTGTTACTTATTGTTTACCTTAAATAATGTTCTGAGTTGTCTTCCCTTAGTTGACTATTAGATGTTTCCTTGATTGATTATTGTCATATTAATGTGCCTAGTCCACTGCTATTTAAACCTTTCTTCCTTTCCCCTTTAGACAGACTCGAACTCTCAATATTCTCAGTAAGAAATCTAGGGCTTAATTCTATAATCTTTCCGCTCTCTCTTGTTTACTACAGGTCTTGGCCGGCTGAAAGCCAAGGCCAAATATTCTGGATTCTCGACTCTGTGGTATTACTCTGGTTTGCTTGCTTAACTGGTGAATGGCTATCCTTTGTCATTTCATCTCTATGTATCCCTGAACTATGTTTACAATCCAGCATGCTTTTCCCTAACCAATTCCTTTTCCCTACCCTATCAAAGGAGTTGTCAAATGTCGAAACCCGATTTCGCAAGAAAAAGGGGGCGCGACACTACACCTAGAAACCGGTGTCACAAGTACACGAGCTACTATAAGTGCTAAAAACAAGGGCTGAAATAAAATACAACTGTCGAATAAAATAGACTATATAGAAGGGGACTTTATGGTCTGTGAACGTCGTGCAGCTCTACCTCAAATCTCCGGTTAATGACAGTCCGAGCAAGCCTCCACTAAACTCCATTGGGGCCAATACCAAAATCTACACAAGAAGTACAAAAGTATAGTATGAGTACAACTGACCCCATATAGTCCGTAAGTGCCGAGCCTAACCTCGACGAAGTAGTAAAGAGACTATAATAAGTCACTCACTATAAACCTGCATGAGCATAAGTAAAAGCAATAGTAGAATAGAGAAACAAGGATTAACATGGAAACTGGAACAAAAAATACATAACAGAGGGCCCTAGAATATTTTCTATGTTCAAATTCACAGTACAACACAGATACGGAACCAACAGTCAGAACAATCATAATATATCTTCTCTAGCGCGCAACCCGATCCACACACACATATATATACTAATATTGTTCGGGCATTCATCTCGGTCCCAAACATCATATCAATATCCATTGCAACGTGCAATTCGTTCCCATATACATCATCAATAGTGTTGCCGCGTGTAGCCCGATCCTAAACATCATTTCTATATCCATTGCAACGTGTAATCCGATTCCATATATAAAACATGTATGTATAACACCACAACCAACTACGGCGTATTTCTCAATGAAACACAATAAGAAAATTAAATAAATAAAGACATAAGACAAATAAAAGCGACTATCTAGCAACATACATAAATACAAGGCAAATAAAGACAATTAATAAATGAAGACACAGATACATGGAAACATACAGCAAATTAAAGCATACAACGAACGAAAACATGAATTATCAAGTACATGCAAGAAACAATTAAAGCACCGAACAAGTAATAATATGGACTAAAGAAAGCATGGTATACACGAAAACAAGCAATTAAGAAGCCCGCCCCGCATGCTTAAACCATGGCAACGCATATGCACTTGTCACCTCGCATATACGTCATCCTTACACATAAATTACGTAGCAAATGGACCAATCAAGCTCTGAATCCCTCAAGTCATTATTAACCACGACACTTACCTCTTTCCGGAATCAATTCAACAATCAACCATGGCTTTTCCTTTCGAACAAGCCTCCAAACCAACCAAATGTAGCCAAATATCATTCAAACAATCCAACATAAGCTTTAGAAACTACCCATGGAATAAAAAAATTTCAATTTTGATCATTTTGGAAAAGAGACAACAAAATTCAACTCTGGATCTGCTTGGTCGAAATTCGAGATTCGGACCAAATCCCGATTACCCATGCACCCCCAAGCCCGATTATGTGATTTATTTCAAAATCCGACCTCAATTATAAGTAATCTAAATTTTACAAAATACCTAAATTCTTTCCAAAACTCCTATTTCTACCTTGAAATTCGTGGACTTGATGTGAAAATTCATGGAAAAGTAATTAAAATTGATTAAAAATTAGTTAAAATTGCTTACCGGTGAATTTGGAAAGAAAATCCTCTTCAATAATCACCTCTACGGAGTTTGGGATTGAAAAATGGTGTAAAATTAGCTAAGTCCCAATTTTTCCATATTTTACCCAACTGCAGATGTCGTGACCATCACAAAAGTGAACCACTGATCGCAAATTCGATTAGTGTCCCAGCTATGAAGTAGTCGCAAATGCGACATATTCATCACATTTGCGAATAGCCCCAGTCGCAAATGCGAGTAGTGCTTCGCAAATACGAAGTTGTTCTTCTATGCACTGTGTCGCACATGCAATCCCAGCTCAATTCACAAAACCGAACTTTACTTTGCAAATGAAAAGTCCTAGCCTCCAGCCCATGTTCACATTTAAGAGCCTGATATCGCAAATGCAAGGCTTGCAATTGCGATCAGGTCTTCGCAATTGCGAAACCTGCAAATTTACACCAGCAACAACTGTAAATGCCTAATTTTTGTTCTTTCTTTTACATTGTAGTTTTGAATAATTAATTTTGTGTGTGTTTGGAGATTTGAGAATTAGACTTTTAGTTTAATTAATTCATTAGAGGGAAAAGGGATTGGGCTAGTATATTTTAATTAAATTGTGCCAAAATTGGCCCAAAATTTGAGCACAATTCGGCCATACCCGGTCCATTAGGTGGTTGGCCAAGAAAGATCTCAAACGACGTAGTTTTGTCTTGAAACTACGTCGTTTTGATGAGATTAAATCTCATTCGTTCATACCACTTTGATCTAAGGGTTCTAATTCACTCTCCACTCCATGTATATAAGGCCTCACAGAAATTTGGCCCCCATTTTTTCCTATTCTCTTTTCTTCTTCCTCTCTCCTCACTCTCTCTTCTCTCTCCCAGCGCCGCCCAGCTCCGCCGCCGGAAATCGCCCAACGGCGATGGCCAACCTCCAAACCACCCTAAAATTTCACTACTTCTTCCGCTCAACCCCTTCTCCATGAATCCAAACCCCAAAATCCCATAACCCTTCTTAATCTCCGTAGATCTAAGCTTAACCAAAACCCTAGCCGCCGCCCACCACCCCAAACTCCAAAAATTTTACACCACCGGCCTCCTCTTCTCCCCCTATTTCCATATCTCCAACTCAAAACCTCAAAAAAAAACCTCACCACCACCGGCGACCACCTCCACTGCCGATCCGCCGCCGTCATTGCCGCCCCTCAACCACCACTGCCTCTCGTTTCTCTTCTCAAACCGGCCTCGAGCAAGGTTGTGTCGTTGATATCATTGAAACCGAACTCGGATTCGCCGGAGTTTTTGGTTTCGAGAATATCAAAAATAGAAGCTTGCTCGAAGATGCACCACTGCCTATCATCATTGCCCTGACACTCGAGTATATGGTAAAATCATAATCCTCTGCCTCGTTATTAATTTTCTATTTTCTTGGATTTTAGTTAGAATTAAGTTCTGTCTTATTTCTTTATTTAATCCATTTCTGATTATGTTTGTCTAGTTGGTTTGTTAAATCTCTTCAGCGATAGAGTGTGTTCCGCTTGGCTTTAATAGTTGATTTTTGTTTGCTCATGTTGGTTCATAGTTCATGTGTTGAAGTTTAATTACATGTCTGTTTACTTGGTTTAGTTTGAATCAATAGGGTGATATTGATGTTGTTAAAATCTGAAGTTTAGATAATTTTATCATAAAATAGGGTACTAGTAGCTTACTTTTTAGTAGGGTGGCTGAAATGACTCTTTGCTTCTGCCATAGCAGATTTCAGGTTGTCCTTTCACCTTTTGGACAGCCTTTGAACAGTGTTTAGCACACAAAGTCAGTCCCCTTTTTGGACAGATTTTTGGTGGACCAAAATCTGTCCAAAAAGTTGGTTTTTCTTTACCTATTTAAGGGCTGCCCTTTCCTCGTTTAAATGGGGGGAGGGGGGGGGGACTCCATCACACTTCCATACATCTTTAGAACTGCTTGAACACACAAAAACATAGAAAAATTTCAGCAGTTGAACGCGTGAAGAGTAAGCTGAAAATCATGAGTTTTTGGTTGAGTCTTAGATTGCAAAATCTTTCAAAAACTTATAAGAGTCTTAGAGTTTGATTCTTGAGTTCCTTCTCCTAAAGAATCACTACTGTTAGTAAGAGTTCTGGGCTGTTTTAACACGGATTCACTGCTGGTTGTTGCTGCTTTTTCTGCTATTTCTACCGTTGTTCCTGCCCACCTCACTACTATTTGTTCTTTTGCTATCCAGGTAATCCTTTAAGACTCGTAATGTATATATTTTCAGCAATGGGAACAACTTGAACCTGCTGAGCACCACCAGCTAAGCCGGAAAGCAAAGCTACCGGTACATTGAACCTCCTCGACTCGAGTTATCTGCTCGAGTAAACCAGTCTAGATACATTCTCCACTAGGATTTAAACCTAGAAAAACAAACCTCATGCCGGATATCCCTAGCAGGTTCGCTTTATTTGCATCATGTATATTTGACTTAGCGAAGCTTGGCATGGGGGTCGGGTCCGTATAGGACATGTATCCTCTTTGAGACCATCATGCTCACTTATGTGCTATTTGCTACATCATTTGGAAGGCTTGCTTGCATTGTTGACTAGCTTTAGAAAATTAGTTGAGTGGAATTAAAAAAAAAATTCTCCTAGTTTAGTATATATAATCCTTTTTTACTAAAATTTTGAAGTAGTCTGAAGTGAGGCGTAAAGATTAATTTTCATAAAATCAGAAAACAAATAGTTGGTTCCACCGGACTACGCAGGGTTTGATTCTCACCGGATGTGAGATAGGGAGGCAAACCTCATCGGTTCCGACCCACAATTTTCAAAAATCCAAAAATATTTTCCTTTAATCTTTGATACATCAAATCCCAAAATTCGAAAAAAAAAGAATTTGAATTCCAAAATATTTTCGTTCTTCTTCAGAAGTTTTTATTTGAAAATTAAAAAGAAAACTCAGAATCCAAAATATTTTTGGAAATTCAAAGGCATAAATTAAAAATCTAAAAATATTTTCTTCTTCTTTGGAAGTCTTTCTTTTGAATAAAAAATATTCTTACTCTTTAGAAGTCTTTCATTCAACAATTCCCACAAAGAAAAATCTAAAAATATTTTTCTTGTTAGGAGCTTTCGTGTTCTAATTTGTATATAAGTAAAAACAAAAAAAAAGTTTAGTTTATTTATTTGTTCTTGATACCCTTGAACTACGTAATGATCTGATTCATGCAGCGACATGATACGTAGGCAACCCCCAAAAGGTTCGACCGAAATATTTTTCAACGGCTGTAAAATAAGGCGAGGTGTAAAAAAAAGGGAAAAAAAGAAGAAGAGAGGAATAAATAAGAGTGTCAATAAGCAGCAACCTTATAAGCCGGAATGAAACATGGAGCCTTCCAAAAGCATGTTAGAGACGTGATAATGTTAGAAGCATATCATAGTTACGTGTGATTCGTATTTATAAAATGCTTAACTCTAACACGTTTGTTGCCTCTTATATAGTAAGCTTAAGGTGGTTGGTTTGTGCTGAAACTAGCAACACATCATTACTTGACCAGATCTAATGGGAAGGTAGCGATGGCTAACAATGATGAAATTGAGTTGGTAAGTGACGACCCTCTGGGTCAATCGGTTGAGCAAGAGTCGGGGGAAGTAAGAAGATTGAAACATCAACTGAGTGATGTGTATCAGGCTTAGGTCTCTGGTCAGCCTCTGCCTCAGGGTCCCTCTAGGGAACTTCCACCATACCCCAGGCTACTCAACCACTGCTCCCTGCAACGAGTGATCACATTCTACCACCAGGGTATGCGCCAAACTACAGCTTCCATACCGTCCCTGGTATCTTTAATGCGCAGCCTCCTGCTGCACTGGTTAGGAACAGACCTCTCATCATGTCTGGTCCGCCTGTGTATACAATCCTCCCACCAAATCCTGTGACGAGGCCAAACATTGAGCCACTATCTCATGCTTACGATGGCCAATACTACTCTCTAGATATGGCATTTAAGGGTTCGACTCCACACAATCAGACCCCACAGTATGAGTTACCCGCAGAAAATGAAAAGGCTGTAAAGACAGGAGAGCCAGATGAGATGGTCAGGAAAATGAAAATTCTTGAGCAGAACATAAAGAACATACAAGGACTAGGTGGTCACAAAAGTGTCTCATTCAGTGATCTGTGCATGTTTCCTCACATCCATTTACCCCCAGCGTTCAAGACACCAAAATTTCAGAAATATGATGGACACGGCGACCCTATCGCCCACTTGAAAACGTACTGCAACCAGCTGAGGGATGCAGGAGGAAAAGAAGAGTTGCTGATGGCTTATTTTGGGGAGAGCCTGGTAGGGGTAGCCTCTGAATGGTTCATTGAACAAGATATCTCTCACTGACATGTTTGGGACGACATGGCCCAGACTTTCATCAAACAATTTCAGTACAACATTGATATTGCGCCAGATCGCAATTTCGTGTCCAATTTGAAGAAAAAGCCGACTGAAAGCTTCAGGGAGTATGCCGTTAGGTGGAGATAGCAAGCATCCAGAGTTAAACCACCCATGGATGACCATGAGTTAATCACTGTCTTCCTTCGGGCTCAGGATCTTGATTATTTTCAAAATATGATGGCTGCAATGGGCAGACCTTTTGCTGATGCAATCAAGATAGGAGAAATGGTCGAGAACGGCCTCAATACTGGCCGAATTATAAGTCAAGCGGCTCTCAAACAAGCCACCAAATAAATCTAGAATAGGCCGAATAGTTGTGTTAACCAAAAGAAGAAAGATGAGGAGGCCATGATGGCATCACGGGCAAAAAGAGGCCAAAAAGGAGCATCTCAACCCCCGGATCCACGATACTCGGTTGCTCCACAGTATGCAACTCAGTCTTTTGCCAAACCATCCAATTGCCAACATATGCAGGCCCCAACTCTAACATACCTTCATCCGCGACATTAGAACTCTCAATCACTCTACAACGCTCATCCAAAACAAGAGTATGTAAGGAAACACAAGCGGAGGGACAATTTCACGCCAATCGTAGAATCCTACACAAGTTTGTTTGAAAGGTTGAAACGTTGCGGAATGATTGAGCCGCTTCAAGGGTATGTTCCTGATTCATATGCAAAAGGTTTTGACCCTGCTGTACGGTGCATGTACCATTCTAATGTCCAAGGATATAGCATTGAGGGTTGTCGAGCTTTGAAAAAGGAAATAGAAAAGATGATTCAAGAAGGAATGATCGTGGTCCAAGATAATGGCACCCTAAACGTCATGACCAAGCACACATTATTCGGATGATTTACAATGATGAGGAATATGGGGATGGTTTGGTGGAAAATGTCAAGAACCTGTCCACTGAATGCAAGGCAATCAAAATTGTTGACGATCTTGTTTGATGTTGATGTGCAAATTCGTAGCTAAGATGTTGAGCTTGATAATTGGAAAGTCACTCCCTTCCTTGCGGGAAAGGAGTCTTGGTAACTTATTTTGTCATAATTTCTATCATCCGGATTATTTCGAGGTTGTGATCCAGATGTTGTTTGTTTGTCCTGTCATCAAGCCTCTCTATCCTTTAATCAATGAAATACAACTTTTTTCTTTGTGTCATTTTAATCCATTGTGTTTAGTTCTTCTTGCATATATAATTCTTTTCACGCCAACTTTAGTGACATGACATGCAAGCGGACTTTTCGGCTAGATTTTAGAAAGCTTGTCCAATCTTGAATTGAATCGAGGAAAAAACACGTGGAGGACAAGTAAGAGGTTGAAAAACTTTGATGATAAGCCCGTGTCAAGATCACATGGAACCAAAACAGTCATGAATACTGGTTTAAGGATAATTGAAAGTTTCGAAGTTTGGTGGGACTAATCAGCGAAAAGGTTTCTGCCATGGCATGCATAATCTGATCATATCAGGGAAGATGACCCAAATCCCCAAAGAAGGTGCATCCCAGGGAATTTAAAATGATTAGCTAGTACAGAAGTGCACCCTTCTACATCAGGATAAGGACCAAGAAAAGGTGACTCCAAATTGTCAAAAGTCATCTGTTGTGAACAAGATATTGACTACGAAACAATACAACTGACAAAACCAAGAAGAGAGTCATGTACATCAATGCCGAACCTGAGAAGGGATAGAATGTTTGGCATTCTTGAGGCTAGGAGGCCCTTTTTTCTGCTACCCAAACACTTTATACCCTTCGTTACCCCTTTTGAGCCTGTTTTATTTTTCTTTGACCCTCCCTCTTTTGGAATCAAGTATAGAGTCAAAAAAAAATGGAGATCCATGCCACCAGAAAGATAGGAGCTAGGACAATCTGATTATAAAAAAAATCAAAAGAGAAGAAAAGGAAAGAGAAAAGAAAAATGAAAAATGAAAAATTAATAGAAAAACAACAAAGAAATCTTTCATGTTAGTTTGAACTAAATTTGACTTGATTCCTTTAAAGGATACGTAGGCAGCTCTACACTAGGGTTCAGTCTAACCAAATCAAAAATAAAATTCCCCGGTATCTGAAACTGGGGCAGATTTTTTTTTTATGTTTTTATAAAGAGTCGATTCCAAGAGTTGTAAATATACAAGCCTATCATCTTGAGTCTATTTTGAGCCTTATTGTGACCCTTTCTTTATAACCCTCTCCAAAAGCCTTCCAAATAAAGACCTTCCAAATAGTATTAAGAGATCCAAGGGAAACACGCAGTAAGCAACAGCTGTCACACAACGTAGAACAATGTCAAGTTGCTCGCACAAAAAGGCGAAAACAAAGCAGAGATAATGAATGGAAATGAGAGAGTCTTATTGGTGAAAACCCTCATGGGCACTATAAGGCGATGGTAAGTAGAGATAAATAACTAAGAGAGGCCGGTTGGTCAAAACCTTTCAGGGCACCACTGGTCGAAGGTGAGCTGTGATTTGATGCAAATGATTGACACAAAGAGGCCAACTTCAAAGACGAAAAGGAACAACAAGAAGAAAGGGTAGATTGGTTGGATAGATTCATCCGCTCAATCCAAAATGCATATCATGATCATTAAAGTTGGCTACCATATTCAAAGGAGCCCCTTTTTTCTTTCTCTCCCCGTAAAGTGGAATTTTCAGTTAAATACTATTCCTTCTCACTTTTACATCGCGTCATTTTGTCCATTTGTATTTTTATTTTTGAGTCAGTCTTTGTTAAAACAACCAAGAAATGACTTCAACATCTGTTACCAGCTTTCCAATTATACAAAGCAAGTTCTATCCTGGCACATCGAAGAGGACATACCCAGGAAGCAACATGCACAATAAGCTTGTTGAAGCTAAACGAGATTGGAGGGTTCATGCCAAGGGAAGTTCCAAAAGTTTGCTGGTCTATTTGTTTAGAAGCCAATAAAGAAAGGGCCACAAAATTGGTCATTGTTTCCTAGAAGTGCAAAATAAAAGATGTGAGGCATACGTGGCATTGACAAAGGCACGAATCCAACTGTGATTTCCTCTGATAAGCCGAACAACGTGTTTTGAAGACATCGAAAAGGTCGCTAAGCAAGACTTGCTTCATGGGCAAAGTTGATAGCACCCCAGACACAAACTAATATCGGGTACAAAATAATCAAGTTTGATTTTTAAAGGAAAAAACTGTCAAAGTGAAGATTTGCTTTATAGACAATGTTCAGCAACACCTTAGACATCCGGTTATGAAACAGCCGGAGGCGACAGTAGAAAGCCGAAGTTTCTAGAGCACGGTATAGAGCCTCCTAGCTGTTTGGTAACATACTTGCAAATCAGTTCTCTAACAATGAGGTGGCCGCAGATTCAAACTGCTCAGGGAATTCAAGACCACAAACCGACCACCATTGTTAAACTCACAAATCTTTCTTTATTTCAAGCAGGAAACAAAGCAGTGTAGAATTGAAGTTCTCAAAGGACGAATTATCACCAAAGGTAAGTTCTTCAAACTCTCTGCTTTTTCTTTCTAGATATGCCTATAATCACATAATCAACCACTGCATTTTCCAGCATAAGGTATATCAATCCTTAGTTGAGGTTCCATTTTGAAATAGGGCACACCACTCCTTAGCCGCATGTTTAGTGTAGGGTACACCAATCCCTAGCTGTATTTTCCGACATAAGGTACAACCATCTTTAGTGAGGTTCCATTTTAATACAAGGTATCCTATCCCCTAGTTAATTTCTCTCTTAGTGATACAATGGTTACATTCTCTCAGCGATATAAGGTGCCAATCTCTAGCCATATTCTCTCTTAGTAATACAGGGCGCCAACCCCTGGTTACATTGCTTCTCACTGATACAGGGCGCCAACCCTTGTTATATTCCCTCTTAGTGATACAGGGCGCCAACCCCTGGTTACATTTTTTCTCAGTGGTACAGGGCGCCAACCCCAGGTTACATTCCCTCCAAGTCTTTCAACCTCACTCGTAGGAGACACACTTCCTAGTTTGAGTCATTTCAATAGGAGACACACTTCCTACTCTGAACCATTAATCCTAGGAGATGTACTTCCTAGTCCAAGTCCGTTAAACCTCATTCGTAGGAGACGCCATTCCTAGTTTAAGCCATTCCAATAGGAGACGCACATCCTAATCTGAACTACCAATCCTAGGAGATGCACTTCCTAGTTTGAGTCATTCTAATAGGAGACGCACTTCCTAGTTTGGGCTATTCCAATAGAAGACGCACTTCCTAATATGAACCATTGATCCTAGGAGACGCACTTCCTAGTCCAAACCCTTAAACCTCATTCGTAGGAGATGCACTCCCTAGTTTGAGCCATTCCAATAGGAGACACACTTCTTAGTCTGAACCATCAATCCTAGGAGACGCACTTCCTAGTACAAGTCCCTCAACCTCACTCATAGGAGACACACTTCCTAGTCCAAGTCCTTCAACCCTACTCGTAAGAGACGCACTTCCTGGCTTGAGTCATCCCAGTAGGAGATGCACTTCCTAATCTATACCTTTATTCGTAGGAGAGGCACTTCCTGGCTTGAGTCATTCTAGTAGGAGATGCACTTCCTAATCTATACCTTTATTCCTAGGAGACGCACTTTCTAATCCAAGTCCTTCAACCTCACTTGTAGGAGACGCACTTCCTAGTCCGAGTCCTTCCACCTCACTCGTAGGAGACACACTTCTTAGCCGAATCAACCCTGTTCATTCTAATAAGAGATACACTTCCTAATTTGAATCATTAATCCTAGGAGATGCAATTCCTAGTCCGAGTCCTTTAATCTCGCAGTCATTCCAATACACCCATGGGAGATGCACCTCTTAGTCTAAGTTTTATCAGTTTCTACTCCTAAGAGAAGTACATTCAATTCGGAGTCTTCAGTATGATTTTTTCATCTTTCAAATAAAATAAGCTGATCTACAGCTTTACCCAATAACTCAAAAAAATTTCTCAGTGCCAAACTGGGGCAGAAAATTTTGTTCGTTCTGTTCGTCTTTGATGGATTTGCAGGCCCCGCCGTAGAGCAATGTTTGTAACGATCAAAGCTTGCTTGTTCAGTTATTATCAGAAGAAAGAAGTCTTTCAATCACAGTTTAGTTGGAATTAACTTTGACAATCTGTCAGTAACCCAGCTTCTGAAGATTCATCATCTCAATTTCGGATCAGGAAAGCAGGCATTAGATTGAGTCATAATCTTTTCTTCAAAGAGCATCAAGATCCAATCATGGTCAACACAAGAGACCAGGTCAAGAATCAAGATTTAACTCCAGAAGGCATATAGTTAGGAATTTTGTAACTCTTAGTTTGCAGACATATATAGTTCTTTCTCTTTTCCTTTTGATGTAAGAAGCAGTAACAGTAAGAGTAACAACAACAGCAGCACCAACAACAGTCTTAACTCCAGTGTCTGGTAGTCCCAGCTACCAAATTTTTCCAGAACTACACTGACCTGATTCCTTTACAGCTAAGGATATGTAGGCAACCTCGGAAGCAAGGTTCGGTTACCCCTTTTTCAAAAACGCTTTCACTAGAGTCATAGGTGAGCAAAAGTTAGCCATGGCATTCACTATCTTTGCACGAAAACTCTTCATGTTTTCGAGCAAAGAGGGGCAGCTGTAAATGCCTAATTTTTGTTCTTTCTTTTACATTGTAATTTTGAATAATTATTTTTGTGTGTGTTTGGAGATTTGAGAATTAGACTTTTAGTTTAATTAATTCATTAGAGGGAAAAGGGATTGGGCTAGTATATTTTAATTAAAATTGTGCCAAAATCGGCCCAAAATTTGAGCCCAATTCGGCCATACCCGGTCCATTAGGTGGTTGGCCAAGAAAGAGCTCAAAACGACGTAGTTTTGTCTTGAAACTACGTCGTTTTGATAAGTGAGGTGAGATTAAATCTCATCCGTTCATACCACTTTGATCTAAGGGTTCTAATTCAGTCTCCACTTCATGTATATAAGGCCTCAAGATCAGAAATTTTGCCCTCTTTTTTTCCTATTCTCTTTTCTTCTTCCTCTCTCCTCACTCTCTCTTCTCTCTCCTAGGTCTGCCCAGGCGCCGCCCAGCTCCTCCACCGGAAATCGCCCACCGGCGGCGGCCAACCTCCAAACCACCCCAAAATTTCACCACTTCATCCGCTCAACCCCTTCTCCATGAATCCAAACCCCAAAATCCCATAACCCTTTTCAATCTCCGTAGATCTAAGCTTAACCGAAACCCTAGCCTCCGCCCACCACCCCAAACTCCAAAAATTTTACACCATCGGCCTCCTCTTCTCCCCCTCTTTCCATATCTCCAACTCAAAACCTCAAAAAAAAACCTCACCACCACCGGCGACCACCCCTACTGTCGATCCGCCGCCGTCATTGCCGCCCCTCAACCACCACTGCCTCTCTCTTCTCAAACCGGCCTCGAGCAAGGTTGTGTCGTTGATATCATTGAAACTGAACTCGGATTCGCCGGAGTTTTTGGTTTCGAGAATATCAACAATAGAAGCTTTCTCGAAGACGTACCACTGCCTATCGTCATTGCCCGGATACTCGAGTATATGGTAAAATCATAATCTTCTGCCCCAATATTACTTTTCCATTTTCTTGGATTTTAGTTAGAAATAAGTTCTGTCTTGTGTCTTTATTTAATCCATTTCTGATTATGTTTGTCTAGTTGGTTTGTTAAATCGCTTCAGCGATAACGTGTGTTCCGCTTGGTTTTAATAGTTGATTTTTGTTTGCTCATGTTGGTTCATAGTTCATGTGTTGAAGTTTAATTACTTCTCTGTTTACTTGGTTTAGTTTGAATCAATAGGGTGATATTGATGTTGTTAAAATATGAAGTTTAGATAATTTTATCATAAAATAGGGTACTAGTAGCTTACTTTTTAGTAGAGTGGCTGAAATGACTCTTTGCTTCTGCCATAGCAGATTCCAGGCTGTCCTTTCACCTTTTGGACAGCCTTTTGAACAGTGTTTAGCACACAAAGTCAGTCTCTTTTTGGACAGATTTTTGGTGGACCAAAATCTGTCCAAAAAGTTGGCTTTTCTTTGCCTATTTAAGGGCTGCCCTTTCCTCATTTAAAAGGGGGGGGGGGGGACTCCATCACACTTCCATACATCTTTAGAACTGCTTGAACACACAAAAACATAAAAAAAATTCAGCAGTTAACACGTGAAGAGTAAGCTGAAAATCATGAGTTTTTGGTTGAGTCTTAGAGTGCAAAATCTTTGAAAAACATATAAGAGTCTTAGAGTTTGATTCTTGAGTTCCTTCTCCTAAAGAATCACTACTGTTAGTAAGATTTCTGGGCTGTTTTAACACGGATTCACTGCTGGTTGTTGCTGTTTTTTCTGCTATTTCTGCCGTTGTTCCTGCCCACCTCACTATTATTTATTGTTTTGCTATCCAGGTAATCCTTTTAAGACTCGTAATGTATATCTTTTCAGCAATGGGAATAACTTAAACCTGCTGCACCATTTAAATGTGTTTGATGTGATGATAGTTTGACAACAAAAGAGCTTGGATGTTATTGTTATGTATCACGCATGTAATAACGTGAATATAGTCCTTTATAATACTTGAATATCGATTTGTAAGTTTTTGAATATGATATGTAAGTCGTTTATGGATTTTGAAGCATGTTTTCAAGCTATTGTATGCGAGTAACAATGCTAAGTATGCCATGAATGACTTTAGGCGTATAACACATAGCATGATTTCGTTTTAGTTGCTGAAATTTCACTGCCAATATATGCTTCTAGGAATGCAGTAATAATATCTTTGTGAATCTGGCCATTTTGCCGGATTTGCAAATGTGGCTATTTTTTTAAAGTGGGCGTTTATACAATTATGACTATGTAGTTAGTGGTCATGAATGCAAACTAAGTAAAGTGCTAAGATTGTATCAACTTTGAGCCTTATTGAATCAAATAAAAGCTGGCCCATTTACCTTTAAACAACAAAATTACCCCTTTCCTTCTCTATAGCAGTGGGCCAAATGAAATCCATTTCTTGGCCCATTTTTAATAATAATTCAGCTAGCCCATATTTTTAGTAATGCCAGATGGGCCAATAATATTCTAGTCCACTAGCTTCCCATTCTCTAATGAATCATTAAACTAACTCAGCACCTTGCAATAGCCAAATCTAAGGCTACTTTTTTTTTTTGTAAATTGATACGTCGGCCCAACTTTATTATATATAAATATTTGTTTAGTCAACTAACCTCGATAAAAATCAAGAAATTTTCTTTTACGAGATAACTTAGTCCCCTTTTTTATATAATTAATTTAAATGGTAGACAATTAATAGGCATGTTTTAACTTCACGGAATTGCTTGCGTAGCGTGATGTTTAACATTTAATAAATTAATTCAACAATCTCATGCCATATCCATTAGTTTTAGATAATTTTTTATTTAATGAATCCTTGGCTAAAATTGCGGATTCGCTTGCGTGGCGCGATAGCTAACCTTCCTTTTAATAATCTTCAAGAATTAATTTTTTCAAATGTAGTAATTTCTTTAAAAGTATTACAAATAATTGATTGTCATGATTTCGGATTCGCTTGCGAGGAGAAATTATGATAAGTTAATTAATTATTTTTTATTCGATCACGCATTCACTCGCGTAGCGTCGTTATGACAACATAATTTATCCAAAAAAATTATTTTTTCTTAATAAATCTAATAATCAAGAAATAAAAGCGGATAGTTAAAACATAAAAATTAAATAAAGCACAGTTTTTTCCAAAATTAATTCAAGCCAATTTTAGTCAATAAAAGCGACCGTGCTAGAACCACGGGACTCGGGGAATGCCTTACACCTACTCCCCGATCAACAGAATTCCTTACCCGAACTTTATTTTCGCGGACCGATAAAAATAGAGTCAAACCTTCTTTGAATAGGGATTCAAATAAATGGTGACTTGTAACACCCAAAAAATTAATTCCAAGTGGCAACTTTGAACAATAAAATAATCCCTATTTCAAAATTGTCATTTTAATTGGAAAAACTCTTTAACCCACTACAATCCATTACATCTATATTTTTTTTGGGGTAGAAAAAGGGGTGTGACAACAGCTATGCATCAGTTGTTCCAGTTCAGTTTGCAATGCACCCGAAACTCACCCGAGCCCTTCGTTTCGAACATGCACACAGTGTAATAACATTATAAAACTTGTTCGCTAACTCAAACCATTAAAACAAAATCAAATATCAAGTATCGATCATCAAAACTCAAAATTTTAACATTAAAACTCAGTTTTTCAATTTTTCACATAATGCGTCGAGATGCGCTCGGGTCTCCCTGGACCCCAAAACGTGCTTACAAGTCTAAAAATATCATATGAATCTACCGGAATCGTCAAAATACCTATTCGAGGTCGTTTGCTAAAATCGTTGACCGTGGTCAACCCAAACCTTATTTTAAGTCAAAAATCAATTTTTCTTTAAAATTTCACATAAAAACTTTTCGGAAAACAATATGGACCACGCACGCAAGTCATAAATCATCAAATAGAGCTATACGAGGTCTCGGAACACGTACATTAAAGCTAGTACTCAAAACGATCTATCGAGTCGTGATATTGCTTAAAGAAATGAATCTTGGTTGGTTAAAGAAATAAATCTGTTCCATCAAGTATTTAGAGGGACAAGTGTACACCACTCAGCCTAGAACCAGGGAAATGGAGAGATTATTAACGGGAGGAGCCAGGTCCCTCGAAGGTTCAAGTTTTGTGTATTAATAGTGTAAAAAGTATTGTATGATCTAATCATCATAATTTAATTACATATAAATTTTCTAATTAGTATTTGTTTATAATCTAGTATTTATTTATAATCTGATAATACGGTAATTAATCAACTTGTTATCACAAATTAAACTGTATTAATAATGTAAAAGATCTGTTTTACTGTTAGCGTCTATATTCAGTTAGAAGTGCGTGAATATGTGAGTGGTTGATCAAAGCAATTATGAACTCTTAATAGGTCGATGTATACAATGATGAATGCACCAATACTTCCTGTATTAGTTTCTTGTGTTTTTTGGGGGGCCATACTTACTTAAATTCATTTTGATCACTTTATTAATTACAATACATAAAATATAGAAGTGTGGACGTAGACAGTATCAAAGTTGGCATGCATCGAGTAGGCAGGACCAGTAGGCAGGACCCATTCCCGCTTGTCATGGGTGTGTTGTGGGTGGGGGGGGGGGTAGGGGAGGAGCTTCTTGTTTGACATCTGTTAAGGTGTATGACTATATAGTAGGGTTGATTAGGATGGTGACTAGTGGGGTTATTCACTAATTGTAGATTAATGAATGCCCGCACCGAAAGTAATTAACATGAGCGCCTACTTTTCTTTGCGTGAACCATCATTAATGGGTTTCTCTTCAAATCGACGTGCAAGAAACTAATAAGAAGGTAAAACAAAAGAAACTCTAATGCATGTTGTGGAATGTCCATAATTTCATTATTTTTTTAGTAGTCTGTTCTGAAAAAAAATGTTACCTTTTATATATGAAAATAATTTAATTTTAGATTTTTATTTTATTTTTAATGGTATATTACAGTCTAGGATTCTTATAGTATATTTAACATCATACAATTATTAAAATAATTTTTTTTGGTGTCTAATCAAATTACGATACATAGATAATGTAACTGCTAGATCAGCAAGTGAATGTCATGAACAAGTATGTATTATGCGGCACAAAGTAAACTTTATTATAATTAGAAAGATTCAAAAAGATGACATTTTCGACGCAATGGATGAGTCAAGACATATTAAAGAATATAGTACTGAATATTGTATGAAGTCTTAACCAACGCTTCCACTCACCTTTGAGGTTTACGAGAGCGATAGATGGGAATGTCAACTTTCTCCTCTTCTTTTCATGTTGAGGTAGATTTATTGTTTTCTTTTTTTTTAGAACAATTCTTATAATTAATTCACCACTACAAAAAATAGAATTGAACTTCGTCTCTTACTGTCGCTAAAGCAGCTAACAATTTTTTTTGATAATCTATGGTTAAGTAGGATTAGAGACGATTTTGCTGTTTAGCTGCAGAATTTGTCCATCGTTAATTCTTTTTTAGTAGTTTAGAACAATCCTTAGTGTGAATGCATGCTCACTCAACATCATTACATATGATGTGCGATAATTAATACTGAGGTAAATTTAACCTCAATTAATTTACATTGAAGGTCCATACACAACAAACCACGGAAATACTACCATACGAGATTAATGATGCATCTAATACAAGTAGAGTAATAAATATACGAATATTTCAACAACAACAAAATTAGACGGAACTGTTATAACTTAGAACTCGAATATGAAAAGAAAAAAAAAAGGTGCCTTCCGACTTGCATAGGTTCTTTGTAAGAAGAATGTGTTTTCTTCACGAAGTCTAAAATAGATAAAAAAAGATTTTTGATATATATTCTAACTAGTGGTTTCAAATATACTGAACATTGCTGGTGAAAATATAATTGTAGTTGAAAAACAAAATGAAGAAAATAAAATATGATCATTTTCTCATTATGAAATAGTGGGTTAGTGAAAGTTAAAGCCACATAAAAAAGACACCAACAAACATCAAGAATAGAATAGGAAGTTTAGGTGACGCACGCAATCATATCCGACTTTGATGAGATGAAGATTGGCATATTAAAACGGAAAGAAGAAAAATACAAAAGGAGTAAACTAAGCAGAAATGTTGTCTTTTTCCTACAAAACACCTTCCCTGGTTATCCAATCCCCCTAATTAACTTCAATATCTTTATCTTTTGTAGGATAACGCCCACTGTTCTAAGATAAAAGAAGAAGCTAATCTTTAGGTCAATTCACGCGTCATTCTTATATAATGTCAAACAAACCTCGCAACATGCACATCACCAACAAATAAATAACTGAAACCCTACTTTATTATCTCATAGTTCAGTATTAATTTCTTGGAAGCTTCATATTGCTGTTCTTCAAATACTCAACTTTTTTTTTTTGGTTTTCCACCTGGTGTCTGGTACCTGCATTGGAGCTTGACTATATCCGGTTTCGCGCCGAATAGGGCCACATTCAGGAGGAAGCGCTCCCTACCAACAATTTTTCCATACCCAGGGCTCGAACCTGAGACCTCTGGTTAAGAGAGGAGCAGCCCCATCCGATGCACCACATCCTTTAGTGGTCAAATACTCACCTGCTTCATATATATATATATAGAGCTAGAGACCTCAATAATATTCTTTCATGTTCACCATTATTCAATCTATATCAAATGGCATATTTCAACAAGATCGCAATTTCTCTCTTACTATTTTCACTCTTTCTTGTTCTTCCCATTCCTTGTTTAGCCAATTCAAGAATACTTGCTCTAGTTGAGCAACCACCTCTTGTTCTAAAATACCATAATGGTGCTCTCTTAAAGGGACATGTCACCGTTAACCTAATTTGGTATGGAAAATTCTCCTCTAATCAGGGCGCTATCATCGTGGATTTTATCCAATCTCTCAGCCTCAACCACACCCGCCGTCAAGTTCCCCCTTCCGTCGGTTCGTGGTGGCGCACCACCGAGGACTATAAGGGAGGTCCATCTGTCATTTCTCTAGGCAAACAAATTTTTGATCAGAAGTACTCACTGGGGAAATTGTTGAAAGATCCTCAACTTGCAAGTTTGGCTTCTAAGGCAACTCAATCCAACTCTATTGTCGTTGTTTTAACAGCAGCCGATGTTGCAGTCGAGGATTTCTGCATGAACAGGTACGATTGACGGGCTATCTAGTAACTTGAAATGCATAATATATATGTTGGATAATTTTGTCAACTTCAAATTCTAAATCCCTCTTTATATACTAGAATAACATGAATCTATATATATATATAAAAGAGGAAATACAAAAGATGACTTGGCACCTCTCTAAGACTAGAATTGCTATTTATCTTTTTTCTCATTTTTTTGGATTTTCTTTTGTCCAACAATCTTCATTCCTTTCAATGGACTTTTACAATTAATACACTTAATTTATGTACGTTACTATTTTCTTCCATTTACTCAATGTTTACCACCATCTTTAGTACCTAATCAATATTATAAATCTTTAAGACCGTTATCCTCATTTTCCCGAAAACGGATATGGCACCAAGACCTTTCATCATTTTTATTCATTCAATTTGTTTTATAAGTCAAAATTAATTACCATATTTATTACATCTAATTATGCCTCAAGAGTTACAAAAAAACTTCCATATCTATTTTTTTTTTAAAACATGCTCTTCACCTCCTTTATGACTAAATACCGTATCTCATCTTCTCTATATAATAATCTCATACCTCCATTATTTTGTGTAACCCTCACAAATTTTGAGTCTGGCTATAATCCATGAAATGTGAACAATACTATCACTCTCAACTAACATGGCATGAAGGTTTTTTTCTTCATTTTTGCCTTTTCACTTTTTTCTGTTAGATACTAATATTTTTCTTCTTTCTTGGTACATTGCATGTTATCAGCTAAATGAGTTTAAAAGATGGTAATTACAGTTATGCAGTATTTTATTACTTTCTTTTTTTTAGGTTTTTAATAAAATATTTTGTTGGTTGAAAAACAAGTTTGTTGTACCTCAAAAAAGTAGTTATTTGGGATATGAAGACACTGCTCTAACGGACATGTAATTGGCCATAAGTGACAAAGTTATCATTCCATTTTTGCAGCTACAACGTTCTCCCTTATTCTTAACCTACCTCTATTCAAATGAGTGAAATTGCAAAATAAAAGAATAAAAAAAAATCTTCAAAACTTGACATTATGCTATCACGAGAGTCAAATTCATAAGTTTGACACTTCTCTGAAACCAAACAATTATCTTTTTATTTTCCTTTTTGCTTTCTTATCTCATTATTTGGTTTTCCCCCCTCCCTTTCTATTAATGTAAAGTCATGAGTACTATAAAAATTTGTAGTAGATGAGGACAACAAAGAGTTGTTGTATAGGAGTTAATAATTCTCTCCTCCTTTCTGCAAATTAATTGGTTGTATCTCTTTAGTTGAGTTTTCTGACTCTACTTTTTTGGTTTCTATTAGTTTTCATATGCTTTTTTCTTTTTCTAAACTTTTACTGCTAGGTGTTTCTATTCCACAAAGACCTTACGACCTTTATAATTTCTCAAGAATTTACCGTCAAATATAAACAAAAATACGAAAACTTTGTTTCATGGTTGTCAAATAGGATTGGTCCCAGGAAAACAACGTAAATCTGTTACTATTGTAAGAACTCCCATGAAATAGTGTTCGTCCTTATTTTGCAACTAATAATGTAAAATAAATCTTTTTATCTTAAATGTTTTTGCCTGGATTTTTTATTTGATAAACTACTGCGCAAAAAAAAGATTTTTCCTTCTCCGTTTTTCGACTATTTTTTACTTTGAAACTTCTCTCTTCTGGAGAGTTATTTCTCTCTATTTATATGATGACTAACCAAAATGTTGACATAAACAAAAAATTTATTGCATATTTTGAGGGAAATGGATAGAAAATATAAAAATTTATAAGCATCAAGAAGAGAGTATTTTTTATTTGTTTTGGAGTAACCGTAGGAGAAAGAGCCTAAGGAGAAAGAGAGGAAAAAAAAACGACAAAGTAATTAATAAAGGAAGTATAGAGGGAAAAAAAGAACAGAAAATAAATTTAAGAAAAATAGAGGATAGAGAGACAGTCAATAATAGAGGTTTTTTAGAATGATTGTGAAATGAGAGGGACTAGGAAATGGAAAGAGAAAGTAAAAGAAGATCAATGGAAGAAAAAAACAAAAAAATAAAGTGATATAAAAACTTATTTCTTTTTTTTTTCTATTAATCTTCCCCACGCACAGAATATATGAAATATTTTCTTAATTTCTTTTAATTTTAAAGAATATTTGACAAACAAAATATAGTTTATCAAAGCTCTAATTCTACTGAAATATTTATATTGGGATTTTATCAATGTATGTAATTAATTTTTTTTATTCATCTTGCTGATTTTTTTCGTTTTTTCTATAAACTAATTATAAATTATTGTATTTTCACAACCGCGCAAAGCGCGGTAAATTCCTTAGTTATCCAATAAAGTCTGCAGTGGCGGCTCAACCCTAAAGCCACTAAAGCAGTGGCTTTAGGCCCCCAGAAAATTAAGGCCCTAAATTTTCTTAAATTATATATAGTATAAATAATTATGTATTTATTATTAGTGATAAATAAATTAGTTTTAATCATTTGTGTCAATTTTTAAATTTTTTACAAAGAATTGTAGATTATTAAATTTGAATTTACTTCCTATTTTTTGTTATTCTTTTTTGTTACCTCATGCATGGTGGATGGGCTCAACTTCTTAATTTTTGTCTAACCCACTTCAACTTGAACCGATTTTGTGTAAAACTATGATTTTGTAAAATCTTCTTCTATTCTTTAAGCGCTTTTTAGACAATTTTTATATCTTAAGCTAATAAAATTATTAAAGGATTAGATATGAAAAAACATTTCTTAACCTCGAATGTCTTTTGAGGACTCTTTTTAAATTTTCGCTTTAGGCCACAGGTAGTGTTGAGACGCCTCTGAAAGTCTGCCCTCCACGTTATACTATTTTTTTTATTAGCCTTTTTAAAAAAGAATAGTGTATTGTACTATATTTTTATATTTGAAGACAATTTAACTTTGAACTTTCTATTTTAATGTTAATGGCTTGCTTTCATAGCCACAAAAATCTGAGGGCATATTTAATTATAAGCTCCAAGAATCGACATGCCCAATTAAACTACTTCACATAAATAGAAATTACGAGAGTAATTTTTTGTTTTTATGGTAAATAGATTTATTATCAAGCTGAAAGAATTACAGCATAAAACCTGGTTTTGTAGACAAGTCCTAGGAACAACAGACTCATCTATGCTTCTAAACTATGGTCAAATTAGACAGCTTACGCGGGATAGAAATTCAAACACTTAAGCTTCACTACTAGGTTAAAACTCTGAAATGTTCTGTTCAGGTGCGGCATGCACGGATGGACTCGAGGGAAGAAGGGAAGCAAGTTTGCATACGCTTGGGTGGGTAACTCGGCAAGGCAATGTCCGGGTCAATGTGCATGGCCATTCTATAAGCCAATCGTCGGACCACAAACGCCGCCTTTGGTTGCTCCAAATGGCGATGTTGGAGTGGACGGCATGGTGATCAACCTAGCAACAATATTAGCGGGTACTGTAACGAACCCGTTTGATGGCGGGTATTACCAGGGCCCAGCTAACGCACCATTAGAAGCTGTGTCTGCTTGCACCGGAATATTTGGGTCGGGCGCTTTCCCCGGGTTCCCTGGTGACACGTTGGTTGATAAAACAACTGGTGCTAGCTACAATGCGGACGGGGTGCATGGTAGAAAATATTTGCTTCCGGCTATGTGGGACCCAAAGACCTCCACTTGCAAAACACTAGTGTGAATTATTGATACATTTTGATATGAAATTTCAAATTTTTTTTGTTCGTTCGATTGAATTTGCGTGAATAGCCTGTATTTATGAAAGAACAGACCTCACAGATCATATATAGAGAAATAAAATGGATTCTACAAAATTCTTTATTGCGTGTATGTTCTCCTTTCTGAAAAATAATAAAGTTGATTTAAAGATCTCCTATGTTTTTCTATAACGTATTGTACACTGCATATTGTTGAAATTTTGTTACAATAATATGGTTGGCAAGATGATCTTTTCATATTCAAAGTACCAAACTCTTGATCCCGTCATGATTGGTTTCTGAAACACAATTAAGTTAGACAAACTTGAAAAAAGTAATCTGAATCCGTTATTAATATGATGCGAAACTGCTTGCCAACGCCCAACGGTAGCAAACTTACTTTCTCAATGATACTTTCCCTCTCTTCCATCTCTCTTTAATTTACTTTCTTTTTCAGTTCTATTTTTCATAGAATTTTATCTTAGTATATTTTGAAAAAAAAATTAATTTAAACTTGTCATTTTACCTCAATGGTATGCCTAAAAAAATGTATTTATAACATATTTAAAACCATAATTTTTGTTGCGCTCGTAATTACACGTCAATGAAATTTTAACTGATTATATTTTTAATTGATTATACTGGTAAAATATAGCTTCCTGAAGCGGTGTCCGTCTTTTCTTTCTTTCTTGAAAACCTTGCCTAGTCAAACGTTGATAGAATATTTATATACATTTATCTACTTTTAGATGGGTAATATTGATTGATATTTTTACTTGATATTTAATATATTTGTAATAACTAAACTGTCACAATCCAAAAATTCAACTAGTTGGGATGACACCTAATCCAACCCGCCAGGTAAGCCAATTAACAATAACTCAATCCCAATGAAATTTAGTGACATAATAAATAAAAGAAAATATCTGAATCTTATATATTTTCCAATGGCTGGTAGTACAAATCATGAGCTTCTAAGAATAGAATTTACCAAGCTGGTATGAAATAAATACATCATCTGTTCGAAATGTACATAAACAGATTTTTATGAATCTAAGGCTACCATGAACAAGAGGCAGCTACTACCGGAATGCAGGTACGTCTTCAATACCAGCTCCTATCGATCACAACAACATCAGCAGCCAACATCTGCACGCAAAGTGTAGAAGTGTAGTATGATTACAGACCCCACGTACTCAATAATTAACAAACCAAACCTTAGGTTGAAAGTAGTGACGGGCTGGAACAAAGGTCGGTCCAACACCAATAGCTAACAACAGTTCATAACAACGTAAATCAAGTAATAAAGGGAGTAACTCAGAGGTAAAATGCTCAGCTTATTCATAGTTCTCGAAAATAGTTCCGCTTTTCAAGTATATCAGTGAAAACCCAAGTCTTTTACCGAAAATTGCCATAAATGTGAGTAAGTTTGAAGAATGTAATTTTTCCTAAAAAACTTTCAACAGGTAAATCTTTCATTTTCAAATGGCATGAGGAAAGTACATCTCTATGCCTACATGTCAATGTATGCCTGCCAACTGTAATACCATGCAATGATAAAAAACCATATGCATACTCTCAGAGTATCAATTCACTCAGTCCTCCCAGTCACTCAGTTCTCACAGCCACTCAGTCCTCATAGTCACTCATTCCTCTCAGTCGCTCAGCACTCGACACTCGGCACTCGGCACTCACACTCAGTAGGTACCCGCGCTCACTAGGGGTGTGTACAGACTCCAGAGGGGCTCCTTCAGCCCAAGCACTATAACAAGTCATTTATGGCATAAATCAATAAAACATGCTGCGGCGTACAACCCGATCCCATAAACATCCTCACCATCAGGACCTCGACCTCACTCAGTCATCAATCTCTCTCCAGCCTCTCGGGCCCTCAATGTCATGAAAAATCAGCCTAAAAATAATGATGTGATGTATCAATAAATGGTAACCGAGACTTAGATATGATATATGAATGCGTTTGACTAAGTATGCAAATGCAACGCAAGAAGATAACTCAACAGCAGAACTGACCTCGGCGGGTCTCAGTAGAATAAGCATGTAGGCTAGACATGATTTCTAACATGGGTCACAACTCAATAGCTCTAGTACGTAGAGATTTCATGGCTACAGAAAAGATTAGGTAACTACACAGTGCCGCAGAAATAACAAAGTCACAATTCACACGGCATATGCCCACACGCCCGTCACCTAGCATGTGCGTTACTTCAACACCAAACACATAACACATAACTCGGGGTTTCATACCCTTATCAAGTTTAGAAGTGTTACTTACCTCGAACAAGCCAAATCCAATACCGAGCAAGCCAAATCTAATGCCCGCGCTTGGAACCCAAAAAAACTTACAAAATCCGACAACCCATTCAATTACGAGTCCAACCATACTAGTTTCACTCAAATCCGACACCGATTCGGTGCTTAAAATTCAAAAATTCACATTATAAAACTTGAGGCTAAAACCCCATTTTCTCTTTTGGAACCCTCAATCAAATGCCGAAAATGAAGATAGATTGATGATGTAAAATCAAAAATGAGTAGAGAACACTTACCCAATCCACATGGTGAAAATTGCTTCATGAATCGCCTCAATCCGAGCTCCATAGCTCTAAAAATGCTAAAATGGCCGAAACTTCCAAAATAGAGTACTTTATAACACTGTTCCAGCAACATCCTACGCGAACGCGGTGAAAGCCTCGCGTTCGCGAAGCACAGACCCACACGACCTCATTATACTACGCGTTCGCGGAAAAATCCTTGCGAACGTGATGAAACACACTACCAAACTTCTGCGATCGTGGAAAACTCACTGCGAACGTGATGAAGAACCAATACAGACTGACCAGCCCCCGCTCAACACTATGCGAACGCATAGACATGGACGCGGACGCGAAGACTAGAATCTTCAACCCAGTGCGAATGCGACCTCAAAAGCGCGAACGCGAAGAACAAATAGCTCCACTGACCAAAACACCTTTCCTGATCGCGACCAAGCCTTCGCGATCGCGAAGAACGCTAGAAGCAACAGGTAACAGCAGAAAACCAGTAATACAAAACCATTTGAAATGATTCGAACTACGTCCGAAATTCACCCGAGCCCCTCGGGACACGTCCAAATATACCAACAAGTCCCATAACATAATACGTACCTACTCGAGGCCTCAAATCACACAAAACAAAATCGAAACGACGAATCGAACCTTAATTAAAACTTGATGAACTTTGAACTTTTCAACATTCATAAATCGTGCCGAAACATAGCAAACCAACCTGGAATGAACCCAAATTTTGCATACAAGTCCCAAATGACATAGCGAAGCCATTTCAATTCCCAGAACCGCAATCCGAATCCGATATCAAAAAGTCCACTCCCGGTCAAACTTTCAAAAAAATTCATCTTTCGCCATTTCAAGCCAAATTCAAATACGGACCTCCAAATCACAATTCAGGCACGCTCCTAAGTCCAAAAGCACCCAACGGAGCTAACGGAACCATCAAAACTCCAATCCAAGGTCAAATACTAAAAAGTCAAACTTGGTCAACTCTTTCAATTTAAAGCTTCCTAGTTGAGGATCATTCTTCCAAATCAATTCCGAATAACCTGAAAACCAAAACCGACGGTCAAAAAAGTCGTAATGCATCATACGGAGCTATTCATGCACGTAAACTACCAAGCGAAGCGCAGATCCTCAAAACGACCGATCGGCTCATTACATCCTCCCCCTCTTAAACATACGTTCGTCCTCGAACGTGCTCAGAGTTGTTGTTAAGCCGTCAGATCACCGTGTAACCTTACCATGCACATACCCAGGGGTGATCTCACATCATTCTAATCCATATAAGCCTGACGACACAACCTTATTGAAGATCCTTAGTTCAACCTTAGCCCATAAACCTTATAACCAAATTCCCAACATCCAAAATTTCCTACAAGACCCGAACTTTGCAAGCTACATACTATATAAGTCTGAACCAGCTGTATCAAGCCATAACCATAACCCAAGATGCAATCACAGGATACACCACGTAACTCAACTACCCATAGCAAGATTTTCGATCACAGTAGCTGCTCAAAACAACCCAATACCGGTGATAAACCTCACATCAAACAAAACCTCGTTCTAAAGCCTTTGTACACTGCAGACGATGAAAGAAACACACAGAAACTCATAACTATTCATCAAATCAACATGTCATGGAACTTCCTCTCATTCGACAAGAATAATAGCAAATTTCTAACCCGATCATCGTCATTATCCCTTTCAAATATACCGCAATCGAATTCGATAGCACCCATTCTAGATTCGACGACCTCATCTTATCAAATACAAGCTACTCTACTGACACGCCACACCAATAATACACAGAGCCACAAACTGTGCAATCCTTGCACCAATACGCAACAATTCAAATGTACTCAATCACGAAAACTGACTCAAATAAGAGAACCATCCCGCAGGCTCAATAAATACCACCACAACGCAATGCTAAGAACCCATCACACACCGTATAACCAAAACAAACGAATCAATCACGAAGGATCATATCCCGACATACCCCAACTACAATGCGTGACGCCATCCAAACACTGGTCCATATGAATTACCTCCAGCCAAAATGCTAAAAATCAATGACCACACACAATTCGACATCCAATACCCAAGGTGCATGACCATAACCATGGAGGAGCAAATAACACAATACCACAGGCCTGAATGAACATCAGTGAATTCGCAATCGGCCATTCAACACCCTAATACCCATCTCGCTCAAGTTTCGCTGTAGGGCCCAAATAGAACTACGCCATGTGTGCACATAACCAATGGATCACAACTCCTCGTAGCTTAGAAGGGTAACTCATAGAACATATCAAAACACGAATAAGCTCAACTCTGACCGAATGGCACATCCCTCAATAACAGTAGTACGGAGCCAACCAATCCTACCCGGTGTAGAATACGCATCCTCATTGGACCTACCAATGGGCCCCAAATCAACTCTGGTCATCCACAAATATATAAATAACCCCGCAAACGTCCACAACGACCTAACCATAACACATACCATCATCTGACTAGCTTTGACCATATTTTAACAGTCCACAACCACAAAATAATTTGCTCTTGAGAACTCCCAGTCTCTAAATTCATAGAACACACGAATCACCATATATGATCCAACTCCAGCGCCTGAATGTCTAACACATCTCTCATATATGATCATCCCACGAGGAATACTTCTCAAATTTTTTCGTTCCACATAGCAATATCTAAAAACTGGCAGTCGATCAACCAGCAGAGTGCCACAATACCAATGAAGTATCCATAAATCAAAACACAGTGCGCCTTATGAAATGTACACTCTCTTCAAGCAATAGCAAATAGTAATATCATTCACCTAGTCATCTGAAACCGTCCATGCTGCCTAAGAATTTATGTCCTTCCTTTCAAAACTAACCCGTGACCTTGCACATGCAAATCTCGATCCTACACAACACACCACATCGATGATGCCATCATATGAAAAGTATGAGAATCTCTTAATCAACTCTGAGTCACAAGAAGAACACATACCCGGTCAGTTAGAAACCCTCAATTTGATATCACCCAACAGAAAACTACAATACGCAACATGTTCCTCCCGTTGGTAGGATATATCCATCACAAACTGTGGTAGAAACCATCGAGAACTCTTCGAAACCCATTTGCACATAACCAAGCCATCAGAACTGAACCTTTCTAACTCAACCAAGCCACACGGGTCGCCAAACCCAAGAGTATTGCCACAAAACCTGTAGAGACTCACCACATCATAAGTACTCAAAGAACCGATCATACCATTACTGTGCTGATCCAACCTACTACCATGCTATCCTATTTCTACGAGTTCCTTCCGAATTAGCCTCAAGTTGACACTTCTCCTTGCCAGTAGACTACAACCATTAACCTAACGCTCATAACGAGAGATCCTAACATAAAACCACACTGCCGTAAGGCTCATAGGCCGTTGTATTCCTTCTTAAGCACCCAAAAGTCCACAACCAAGACACCCACTCTGAAGAGACCTTCTGGGAATCTAAAGTCGTTTCCTTCACCTTCCTGATACTGAAATGTAGAATCCATACTGATGTAGAAATATCGCGAGTCTCGACACTATATAATGTAAATCTCATATTTTAGCCATATACCAAGCAAAAATTATCAATTGCTGCATATAAACCCTGAATCTATTAGAACCATTCTCGAGAGTCTTCCACTTTGCTCAAATCTCAATTGCACCGCCCCAAACGGGTCGAAAGACCTATGCCCCATTAGCACAGCAAAACCCTAAGATGTAATCCACACCTATAAGGAACCGCGTGAATCCTTACTCCATGCACACTACATTCTTCACAGATAACAATTCAAATCATTCGATGATTCTCATATACCTATAATGTGTAACATAACCCGTATCCAGAAATTATCTTACTCTAGTCATCCTCGATCTCAACCTCTGCAAGTTATAACTGATTCATAAGTATACCTCACCGAAACCAATACAACACATAACCGTGCAATCAACTCGTCGATTGCAGTCTCCCCCACCTGTCTCAAAGCCATGGAATAAAACATCTGAGATTCAACTAAATCCTTCATAAGCTCATGTAACACAAACCATCTAATACCTCAAATCATTTGCAAATCTCGCATTCACCCTTGTAACAGTCAGGCCACTCCCATAAGTGATCTAAACTCAAATTGCAACACATATAATTCACTGGTAAAAGAGAATTCTCTACAAAACAACATAAGGATTACACAACCTCAGGATACCCTCCCAAGAGATAACCCACCTATTTTGCCTCAAACTGACATCTCTCTATACCCTTCCACAATCACAACTACTACGCAATCACTTAATCTTCCTAATTCTGAACTCATCAACAAGATATGAGAATATAATTCATTCCACAAATAACCAACATGAAAGATCCTTCAACACACTTATAACTTGAGACTGTACATCAAATCAAGACAGAAATCAAGCACCCGATTTACATCTCAATCAAACTCTTTTCGTCACATTTAAACAATCTGAACACTTCTCGCAGTCACATCATACTCGTTATATAGCCATTCAACTACCCATCGAGCCATAAATTCCGCTAATAGGGACACTACAGACTTATAAGTCCAAAAGCACGTGCTCACACAACCCAAATCCTTGTGCTCAAGCTACCGTCAAAAACCCAGCCTCAGGTCCTCTAGACTGGCCCTTCATCGGCACACATAAATCACATCTTGCACCTCATTCATGGAATCACAAGCCGTCGATGCAGAGCTGATACCGAGTGCTCACATGCGCATATGAATGCGTGGAAGGAATTCAAAGATTTACGTTTCAAGCTGAATCGATGCCACACGATAAGGAAAGAAAGATGGCAAATATATCCTAAATGTCCTGTAGCCTATCGAAGATAGGTATGGATGTCATCATACCGATCCACAAGACTCTACTAGACACTTGCTCATGACTTGTAGAACCTATGAACCAAGAGCTTTGATACCAAGTTGTCACGACCCAAAAATCCAACTAGTTGTGATGGTACCTAACCCAACCCACCGGGTAAGCCAATTGACAATAACCCAATTCCAATGAAATTTAATGAGACAACAAATAAAATAAATATCTCAATCTTATACATTTCCTAAGGACAGGTAGTACAAATCATGAGCTTCTAAGAATAGAATTTACAAAGCTGGTATGAAATAAATACATCATCTGTTCGAAATGTACATAAATAGATTTTTATGAATCTAAGGCTACCATGAACAAGAGGCAGCTACTACCGGAACGCAGGTATGTCTTCAATTCAAGCTCCCTTCGATCATAGCAACATCAACAGCCAACATATGCACGCAAGGTGCAGAAGTATAGTATGAGTACAACCGACCCCATGTACTCAATAAGTACAAACCTAACCTTAGGTTGAAAGAAGTGATAAGCCAGAACAAAGGTCGGTTCCAGCACCAATATCCAACAACAGTTCATAACAACTCAAAGGAAGTAATAAAAGAAGTAACTCAGAGATAAAATGTTCAGCTTATTCATAGTTCTAGAAAATAGTTTCGCATTTCGAGTATATCAGTGAAAACCCAAGTATTTTACCAAAAATTGCCAAAAATGTGAGTAAGTCTTAAGACTGTAATTTTTTCCAAAAAGCTTTCGATATGTAAATCTTTCATTTTCAAATGGCATGAGGAAAATACATCTCCATACCTACATGTCAATGTATGCCTGCCAACTGTAATAACATGCAGTCTAAAAATTTATATGCATACTCTCAGAGTATCAATTTACTCAGTCCTCCCAGTCATTCAGTCCTCACAACCACTCAGTCCTCACAGTCACTCATTCCTCTTAGTCGCTCTGCGCTCATTGGGGTGTGTACAGACTCTTGATGGGCTTGTTCAGCCCAAGCGCTATAACAAGCCAATCATGGCATAGATCAATAAAATATGTTGCAGCGTGAAGCCCTATCCCATAAATATCTTCACAATCAGGCCCTCGGCCTCACTCAGTCATTAATCTCTCCAGTTTCTCGGGCTCTCAGTGTCATGAAAAATCAGCCCAACAATAATGATGTGCTGTATCAATAAATGGTAATAGAGACTGAGATATGATATGCATATGAATGCGTATGACTGAGTATGTAAATGCAACGTAAGCAGAAATCAACAACAAAAATGACCTCGGCGAGTCTCAGCAGAATAAGCATGTAGCCTAGACATGGTTTCTAACATGGGTCACAGCTCAATAGCTCTAGTACGTAGAGGTTTAATGACTACAGATAAGATCAGGTAACTACACCGCCGCAAAAATAATGGAGTCACAATTCACATGGTGCACGCCCACATGCCCGTCACCTATCATGTGCGTCACCTCAACACCAAACACATAACACGTAATTTGGGGTTTCATGCCCTCAGCACCAAGTTTAAAAGTGTTACTTACCTCGAACAAGCCAAATCCAATACTGAGCAAGCCAAACAATGCTCCAAAAATTCCATCTCGCGCATACTGACCTCTGAACGGCTCAAAACTAGCCAAAAGCAACTCAAATACATCAAATAATGCAAAAGGGAACAAACCCAATCGATAAAGGTCAAATCTTTCATCAAAAGACAAAATCGGCCAAAAAGTCAAAACCCGATCCCGCACCTCGGAACCCGACAAAACTCAGAAAATCCGACAACCCATTCAATTACGAGTCCAAGCATACTAATTTCACTAAAATCTGACACCGATTCAATGTTCAAAACTCAAAATTCACATTATGAAACTTCAGGCTAAAACCCCTAATTTCTCTTTTGGAACCCTCAATCAAATGCCGAAAATGAAGATAGATTGATGATGTAAAATCAATAATGAGTAGAGAACACTTACGCCAATCCACATGGTTAAATTTGCATCAAGAATCGCCTCAATCCGAGCTCCATAGCTCCAAAAATGCTAAAATGGCCGAAACTTCCGAAACAGAGTACCTTATAACACTATTCCAGCAACACCATACGCGAACGCGGTGGAAGCCTCGCATCCGCGAAGCGCAGACCCACACGAGCTCACCTTACACTACACGTTCGCGGCAAACCCTCGTGAACGCGATTAAACATACTACCAAACTTCCGCGATCGCGGAACGCAATGAAGAACCAATATAGACTGACCAGCCCCCGCTCAACACTATGCGAACGCATAGCCATGGACGCGGACGCGAAGACTAGAATATTCAACCCAGTGCGAACGCGACCCTTGAAGTACGAATGCGAAGAACAAATAGCTCCATTAACCAAAACACCTTTCGCGATCGCGAAGAACGCCAGAAGCAACATATAGCAGCAAAATACCAGCAATGCAAAATCATTTGAAATGATCCGAACTACGTCCGAAATTCACTCTAGCCCCTCAGGACCCCATCCAAATATACCAAAAATTACCATAACATAATACGGACCTACTCGAGTCCTCAAATGACACATAATAACATCAAAATGACGAATCACACCTCAATTCAAACTTGATGAACTTTGAGCTTTTTAACTGCCGAAACATAGCAAACCATCCCGGAATGAACCCAAATTTTGCACACAAATATTAAATGACATAACGAAGCTATTCCAATTCGCGGAACCACAATCCGAATCAGATATCAAAAAGTTCACTCCCGGTTAAACTTTTCAAAAGAATCCAACTTTCGCCATTTCAAGCCAAATTCAATTACGGACCTCAAAATCACAATCCGGGCATGCTCCTATGTCCAAGATCATACATCGGTGCTAATAGAACCATCAAAACTCCAATCTAAGTTCAAATACAAAAAAGTCCAACTTGGTTAGCTCATCCAATTTAAAGCTTCCTAGTTGAGAATCATTCTTCCAAATCAATTCTGAATAACCTGAAAACCAAAACAGACGATTCACACAAGTCATATTACATCATACGGAGCTACGCATGCCCGTAAACTACCGAGCGAAGTGCAAATTCTCAAAATGACCGTTCGGGTCTTTACATTAAATAGTATTATTATCGTGCTAATACCTATTGCAAGTATTTTTAGCTTTTGAACCCTCTATATCTAAAGCCTTGTTCCTTGGTGCATGTAGAACAAAAACTTAGGGATTTTTACCTAGCTATACTATATGAGAAACTTATTTATCTATTTTCTCTATACTTTGTAGTTTTTAATATAGGTTTTTCTTACAAATTGTATCATTTCTCCTTAAAAGGCTCCCACCCCAATAATAGTGCCTTCATTTAAGTGATTCATTCAGACATCATTTCCTTTTTTCCCTCTACTCTTCTCTCCTTCTTTTCTTTACATCAAAATCCCTAAATCTATGCCCAGAATCTCCATCTTCTCTCTTCCTACCATTGCCGACAACTTTATATTATTAAAAATCATCAATTGTATCGTTCTTTTGTCGGAAGACTGGACAACACTGAAAATGAAGAAACATTCAGATTGTTGCCGGAACTATTTCCAATGTCGTTCTATTAAAAAGTTTTGAAACTTTGAATTCGATAACCATATTTTCAGATTTTGTGATGTATTTGGATTGGATATTACTGTAAATGATTGAGAATATGCTTTGGAGTTTATATCTCAATTTTGAGGTATGTTAGTTAAGTATAAAGTTGGTTTTAGGTGAAATTTCATATTAAAACGCGAAAAAGAAGAAGTTACAGGAATTGTATGATAACCGTGTCATAATTGTATTTAAATTGTATTAGATACATCAATGCTTAAAATACAATTGTATCATACTTGTATCACAATTGCATCTAACTTGTATCACAATTGTATCTAACTTGTATCTGGTACATTAATACCCAAACAATACATGATACAACAATAATAAACTAATATATAATTATCCTATATTTGTGATACAAACTGTAAAATTGGTCACGAACTCACAACTGGTCGTAACAATATACATTAAATATATATTTATAATACAATTCCTGCAACAATTATGATACATATACATTTATAATACAATCGCGATGCATTTATGAAAATATTGATACAATTATGATCTTAATCTTCTTCATATTTCAATCATAACTCTACACTAAAAATCTAATATAGTCGTATTGTATTGTAGTAGTACTGTATCAAGTATTATTTTTGGATATTGATGTATCATATACAAGTCACATACAATTTTAATACATTTATGATACAATTATAAAACAAATGTGATATAGTTATTACATAATTCAGATCTCTTACCTACTAGTAAAGAGAGCAGCTGCAAATCGAAGTTCAAACCTATAAGATTTTAGTGAAGAGATAGCAATTTGGGAAGATTTCTATAAAAACATCATATAATGATTTTTATTGTTAGCCATTTTTAATGTAGTAATGCTTGAAAGAGAGACAAATTAATGAAAGAAAACAAGATTTTAGAGCAATATTTTAAATTTCATCTGTATTGTATCAATAAGAAAGAGAGATTTTGGGTGATCAGTAATGAAGAGAGAAATTGGGTTTGAAGACCTTTGAAAAAGGAAAAAAATCGGCAATTTTGCGGGGATGAGGTATAAAAAGTAAGCGAGATTTTGAGTGATTAATAAGAAAGGGAGAAAATATTTTTGAAATCCTTTGGAAAAGGAACAAAATCTTAAATGTGGGGGTTATTGGAAAATGGGAGTGAGTGTCAAATAGCTGATAGACTAAATTTAAGGGATTTTGAATTATTCCTTTCTTTTTTTATGATTTTGTATATAACTTGTAAATATAGTGTAACGATCCGACCGGTCGTTTTGAGTTCTAGCGCGTCGTCCGGCGGTTTGAGGCCATGAGTAGCTTCACTTCGGGTATTATGACCTGTACGCATGGTCGGAATTGGAATTTTTGAAGTTCGAAGTTGATTTAGAAAGAAAATTCTCATTTCGAAGGCCTCAAGTTGGAAGAATTGACTAAGGTTGGATATTTTTTGAGTAAACCGCCTCGAAATAGGGATTTGAAGGTTCCAACAAGTCCTATGGTGATTTCAGACTTGGGCGTATGTTCTGATCGGGTTTAGGATGACTCGGGAGAGTTTCAGCGCCTATTGTCAAAGTTAGCATTTTTGGAAGAATTTTATAACTTTGGGTTGAAGTGCATTTCAATGTTATCGACGTCCGTTTTGGATTCAAAGTGTGAGAATAGCTCCGTATGGTGATTCTGGTATTGGGAGCGTGTCCGGAAGTGGATTTGGAGGTCCGCAGGTCATTTTGGAGTCGTTTGGCGAAAGTTAGAAAATTGAAGGTTTTTGAGAAGTTTGAATGGAAGTGGACTTTTTGATATCAGGGCCGGATTCCGATTTCAGAAGTTGGAGTAGTTCCGTAATGTTTAATATGACTTGTGTGCAAAATTTAAGGTCAATCGGACGTGAATTGATAGGTTTCGGCATCGAATATAGAAGTTTGAAGTTCAAAAGTTCATTAAGCTTGAATTGGAGTGCGATTCATGGTTTTAGCATTGTTTGATGTGCTTTGAAGGCTCGACTAAGTTCGTAATATGTTTTGGGATGTGTTGGTATAATTGGTTGAGATCCGAGGGCCTCGGATGGAATCCGGATGGTAAACGGATCAAGTTTGGACTTGGAAGATGGGTTGAAGCAGCTGCCATCTGGTGTAATCGCACCTGCGAGGATTGGGCCGCAGGTGCGGAGCCGCAGAAGCAGCCAAGAAGGGCGCATATGCGATTTTGGTGGGGAGGTGCTGAGAAAGTAGATGTAGTCATTTCGATACAGAAGCGATACAGCACATGCGGAAGAGATGACGCAGAAGCGGAGCGGGCAGCTAGGGGCATCTCCGCTGAAGCGGATCATTTTCCGCACCTGCGGAACCGCAGAAGCGGTCAAGTGACCGCATGTGCGGGGATCGCTGGGCAGTGAAGTTTCTTTAAAGCGGGAATTTTGCCAATTTTCTTCCATTCTCTCTTGGTTGGACGAATTTGTGTGAGCTTCAAGTGGGGGTTTTTCATCATCTATGTCAAGGTACGTCAATCCCACCTCTTGTAAGTTAACTACATGGTTTTATTATGGATTCAAGCATGAAAATTGGTAGAAATTTGGGATTTTGAAGGAAAACCTAGAAATTGATATTCTTGGATTTTGACCACGAATTTGTGCATGGAATTGAGAATGTATTATATATTTGAGTTCGCGAGGTTATGAGTAAAGTTTATCTTCGAAAATTTTCGGAATCTGGGCATGTGGGCCCGAGCATTTAAGACCTCAAGCAAGGCATGAACCGTACTTGTACCAAGTATCCAAAACTTGTAAGACCTTACTAATGGCATAAACCCGTTCTCAATGTTAAGGCTATATGTCGAACTTGTAAGACCCCTAAAAGGCATACCCTCGATATAGACGGCGAAACTACTTCACTCGGGACTTAAAATGGTTCCCGCAAACACAAACGACTACGGTCACAAGGCTGTACCAGCTAAACTAACATGACTCGGGGACGCCCGACCGTCGCTACAAAATCATAGGCCTTCAATTACTTCGAATCTACTTCGAAAAGAACCGGTTAAACATGCTACCCTCGACATAAGCAACAGAGATTCGACTACGTCAGCTCCTAAACATTGGCTTCGAGATACTCAGCCTCCGAGCCAAACCTCCCGAGGTGCTCGATCTTCGCCATATAATTACTCGCAATCGAGGTTTTTTATTAAACCGTCGAAGAGTCAGGCAAACACTTTCAAAAAATCCTTATCGAGGGAAAAATAAAGCCTACATAAAAGGTCGCATCGACCTAAGGCGTACAAGCCACTGTCGCCAGCCCACACATAAAAGGTCGCATCGACCCAAGGCGTAAGAGCCATTGTCGCCAGCCCATACAAAAGGTCGTACAGACCCAACGCGTAAGAGCCTAAGGGCCAACTTTAAATTCAAAAACTTGAGGGTCGAATGAGCTCGAGTTGAAACCCGATTCGGAGACCGAACCCAAAACAGTTAACTAACTCTGCCTAAGAGCAAAAGCATAAGAGCCGTCGTCGCCGGCTTATACTAAAATGTCGCATCGACCAAGAGCGTAAGAGCCTACGGGCCAGCCTAATGAGCCCCAGGGCCATACCACGAATCTAAGGATTCCTCTCAACTCAAAGACCAGTTCATCTGGCTAAAATCGAGGCAAAAAGAAATGCAGGAGAAATCAAACCGCGAGGTTTCCTCTTTATACATACAGGCAAAAAAACATACGCTCCATTTACAAACGTACATTGAAAGTGCTATACACAGAATAGGAATGAGAAATCTACGTCCCCTTTGGGGACTATGGCCCATCGGCCTCATCCTCGCTATCCTCGGCATTGGACAGAAGTGCCTTAGTACCATGTTCGTCTGCCCTCACCCGCTTCACCTCTTCCGAGAGGTCAAAGCCCCTAGCACGGATCTCCTCGAGGGTTTTCCTTCAAGACTTACACCGAGCATATTCCTTGCTCCTACCCTCGTGGTCGAGAACCTTCCTTAGTTCATCTTGAGCATCGGCAGCATCCTTCAAATAGACTGCAACTTTCTGGTCAGCTGCGGTTCGGCTCATTGCGGCTTCAGCCCGGGCATCCACAACCTCGGCCTTTATCTTCAAAAGCTCAGACTCGAGCTTCGTAATTATATCTGTTCGAACCAAGCTATTGTCATAAGCTAAGTGAAGTTGAACCTCAAAGGCAGAGGTTTTTCCCAGAGCACCCTTCTCCGCCGAAGCCTGGGCGTCCGCCTGACCCTTTAACTCGTCATACTCGCGCTTGGCTCGGCCAACTCCGTTCCAAAGGCGCTCCAGGTCCTCCGTCTTTTTCTACAACTGAAATAAATGAAACATTAGCCTCAAGAGCTAGAAGAAAGAACACACACTCGCTAGGAACAAAAACTACCTGCTCCTTTAGATAGCTCTCGTAATTCAAGCTCCGACTCGCCTCATACCGTATGCGTGCCAGCTCGACTTCCTTTTCATCGCAAAGGAGCCTAAGGGATTTCTCCTCGTCCAAATCTTTCTGCAGCCTGGCCTCACGGCGAAGCAACTTAGACTTAAGCTTGTCAAAAGGCTACAAAGGAAAACTCAATAAGGAACTCAAAAGGCCTGTGCCAAAACTCACCGCAGAGTGAAGCCGCTGGGCTTCTTCGATGGTCGAGCGCACATCTGCTAGCCTGGCTCCCCCAGCTCCGAAAGAGTCGACCCCGGACCGGGCAGGTCGCTCGGCGCATATGATCCCGGGTTATGAGTATCCCTCGAAGTACCTCCGACAGAAAAAGAGGATGACAGCAGAGGAGAAACTGCCTTTCCAAAGCCTGAAATCACGAGCGTGGCAGGCTCAGTCAATACTTCCACTTCGGGCCCCCGGCCCAGGCTCACCTTGCTTTGACACCGTCACCCTGCAAAGGTACCACTAGCTTATTGTTATCATTCTTTTGCCCAGATGCTAGCAACACTTCTCCCTCTCCAAAGGGGCACGACCTCGCCTCAGAAGGCTCCCCGATGCCTACAATAACAGGGTTAGTACGCAGAAAGAGAAAGTGCTTTTCGAATTAAAAAAAAGGAAGGGCACTGTGAGCACATGATTTTTTCCCTACATGAATTACTCCTATAAAATTCAAGAAAATAGATTTTTCCAGTTATTTGCCATTCCGTAGGATTTTAGTAGGAATTTACTAATTATCTGCATTTTTTGTGCATGTTCATTTTTATTAAAATCATAAAAAATACAAAAATACCATGCATTGCATTTAGATTTTGTTTCCACATTTTTAGGATTGACTAAGTTGATTAATTATTTTATTAAAATAAAAATCACAAAATGGTTCACTTTCGCATTTATAGCTTTAATTTTAGATTAGCATTTTTCATTTTTAATTTAGGGGTCAGTCAAGTGCTATAATTTTATAATTAGTTTAATTTTACATTTTAGAGTTTAATCTAGGTTTTTATAAATTAAACAAAGGAAAATAAAAAGCAAAAGGAAAAGGTTTAAAAGAAAAAAGAGGGCTGGATTCGTTTTTAAAAAAAGAGGGGGCCAATTGGGCCAATTTTCCATCCCAAATTGGTCCAGAATCTAATTTAACCTGCACAGCCCCTCAACCAGCCCAAAACGCCCCAACCCGCCCAGCCAACCGGATCCAACCCGCCCCACTCTCCCCAAATATATGATACACATTATAAATAAAACACCCTAACCCTAGTTTTTGTCCCAAACGGGGCCCAGCATTGTTCACGCGTCGTTCTCGTCCAAACCATGCCTTAACTCACTCGAAACTCAGGCGAGTTTCACCTAAACTCGCCCCATGCGCTCCCCCTTCTCTCCTTTTGCCACATATTGTAACGGTTTCTGACACCAAAAAGATTCCATCCCTCACTCGCCTATTTCAAGCTATATCACGTTATTGGAAGGTTCTGGAGGACGAGTGTTGGATGAGTGAGAGGCGTTGGATCGATTTCACTCAATCCGAGCCTCACATTCATCAGGTGCTCGTTTTCAAAAGGACCTCATCCGATTTTTGAAGGATAGAGAATTTTGGGGTAAAAATCGGAGAAGAAAGGTTTAAGGATTTTTCTTTTTTTGCATCTCATTTTCCTTCTATAAAGCTTCTTTTAAAGGTTCGAATAAGAATACACAATTTTTTTTATTTTCAATCTGACTTTGGGTTCCAAAGACATGAAAAATGACTAAGGTCTATTGATTGTTCGTGAGGTTCAAGTTCGTCGATTCGTTTTCTACTGTTGTCCTGCTGAACCTCGCTAGGATTTGGAGTCAAAAGGTGTATTGTTGATTCTATAATTATTAAAGGAAGTTTGCAATTTCAGGTTTGATTTTTTCTCCTATGTAACTCTATTTTTGAGGTGTTCTTGAGCTATGGGATTTCTGTCTTTAGAATGGTTTGTTATTTGTTCTGCGATCAAACTTCATGAATGAGTCAAGTTTGGGTTTATCATTTAGTCCCGATTCATATTCGAAAACGATATTTGATATGTTATTTTGCTGATGAATCCTTTCTCGCTGGCTTGATATGCTGAATGTGGTCAATCAATAAAAGCGGATTTGAGTGGTTGTCTTCTATCTTCTGTGTGTTATAACTGTTATTATGGGTCATAGTACATTTTTGAGTCAAGATGTCATCGTCTTCAAATGAATGATGAATTCAGCTTTGTGAATGACAAGCGAGCATGAAACTATGATGTTCATTCCCATGATGTTTGTTTTCCGGACTCTAAATGACCTGCTCCTGTGAAATCTTCTTCGTTTATCAGAAATGTTTTTTTAAAACTAGAGTTACCATCTTCATTTGAACAGTTGGTTTTTGAAAGTTTATTGATCAAGGACTTCCTGGTTATGTTGTTAAGGAATAGCCACTTCACAAAATAAACTTTTCTTGTATTTCTCCTGCTGTATGTACATGTTCTGATGTTCAGGGTGATCTGCTCGAGCCTACTGTTTTGGCCTCAATGTGTTCGATATGAACTACCAAAGAGTTTTCTCTTTCCCTTGATTTCATGACCATTTTAGCATGTTCTTGCTGGTTTGGAGCTGCTGAAGTTATCCTCGATAATATGTGCTCTTTGTGGCTTATCATGTTGAGAGGATCAGGGAGTGTTCATATTTCCACCATGTCAATTTTGTCACTGATCTTCTTAGACAGATTATAATATGAAGATTGTGTAGTAGTGTGTTTTATTTTCTTTGAAATCATTTTGTATTTGTTAGTCGAGTTATGTGCCTTTATCCATTCACTGCATTAGGTACAAGGTCCTGTTAAGTCGTGTGGGATCGCCATGCCCAGTTGGCCCTGTTTAACACTTTCGTGTGCTTGAGTGCCATTTCAATTGTCATAAGTTGCTAATTCAGTTTTGCTTAATGCCCTGGAATTTTGAATTTGGCTAAGAATGAACCTAGGAGTTTGACATGGATCGAGTCAAAGAATGCTTAAACTGCTCCTTCTGATGGTTCTGATTTATATTTTTGCTCTGTTGCTATTAGATTTGGTTTTTAACTTGTTCAGATGTTGCCTGTTGGACTTGGTTTTAGTAATTGTTCAGTCGAATATTTGGATTGCCAATTTGATTTCTCTAAATGAATTGTTAAACCCAGAATGCTACATGTAGATTACAAATTTACTTGTCAATGCTTTTCATGCATCTGACAATTTGGTTAAAAGCTACTAAGAGGAAATACTCACAGTTGTGTTAATACTCACAGAATGCTACATTAATTGTATCTGTTCCCTTTTCCTTTCGTTAGCTGGATATCTCGAATTGGTAGGAGTAGTTTTTGATAAATTTAATGCAGGTAATTTTTTGTCTCATTTAATTTTAGTTTTTTTAGGAAATAATTCAAAAGTTGTACCTTGCTTTAGGCACGTAATTAAATCATCGCAATTGCGGGTATGGTTCCCATGACGTGGTTGTGATACTTAATTTCAAATTAGTTCTAAATATCAATATCCGTAGTTTACCTATCTGAATGCTTTCTCCTTTAGCAAAAGTGAGGTGTGACATACAATCACCTAGTCTATGGCCCTCACATCGATATCTTAATTAGTGTAGAAAATGCCTTGAAATCTCGTAGTTCGCTTTAGGCGCGTTTAAAATACAATTGTGATTGTGTACACGTTTGCGTGACATAATTACGATTCTAATTTTTTTTAATTCGGAGTATGGGTTAGCACAACTTCGACCAACTTTTAACTGTGGACACGTTCGTGTGACATAATTTTGATGCGCCGAACAAATGGGTACACGTACGTGTGACCTGTTTTAATTTTCTTAATTAAAAAGGCAAAGTGGTGACTCCGATCTTAAATAATAATCCTGTTTCGATTGTCACTTAAATTGGAAAAACTCCCTTATATCCCCTTCCGGGTGTAGTAAAAAGGAGGTGTGACAGCTCTGGCAACTCTGCTGGGGATAAGAACCCAGAACTACTGGTTCAGGTTTCAAGAATTCGAGCTTGTAATATGATTTTGCTTGGATTTATTTATTGTTGATATTATTGTATTTTTGTGAACCCAATGTGCTAATTGCCTTTATGTGCCATTGCAATATTGTTTCAACGTTATTAAAATGCTTTCTTATGCCACCCTTCTGAGTCTTCAAAAATTTGGCGCACACGTTCGCGTGGCCCACTTTCTGTTTGAAGTCATACAAGTTAGAACGAGGCATGGGCCAGAAACAAGGCCGGGCAGACTTTAGTGCTCCCAGTACGTTGCCCCCACCTCGGCTCGAGTTGTCCACTCGGGTAAACCCAGTCTAGAACACAACCCCAGGTTTAAACTTAGAAGAACGAAACCTACATGC
>NW_017670947.1:53680-110293 GCF_001879085.1 Nicotiana attenuata
CATCAGATGGCCGAAATGTACCAAGCATGGGTGAAAGGGCATCCCCCACCATCATACCCTGCCAACCCCGCTTTCATCCCATCATTAGCTCAATCCCAAGAACCTCCCATTGTTGATTCATCCCCACAACATGCACCAGGCTTCACCCATTACCACCACTATCAGGGTACCACTTCCCAAACCCCACAAGCACCACCAGCCAAAACAATCCCATACCCCCCTCCACCAACCACCCCTATTTTCGTAGCACCCCTGCCAGCTACACTCCATCGATCCTCCAGTGAGCCATTATTCCAGACTCAAGATCATCAGTACTATCCCTCAGAGCCTACTTTCAAGGCCCCAGATCATCACCCTTACACTCCTCATTTTGATCTCTCTATTTAGACTGAGAAGCCGCCTAAAAACCAGGAACATGAGGAGATGTTTAGGAAGGTAAGAAGCCTGGAACAATCGTTCAGAAACATGCAGGGATTGGGAGGCCAAGTGAGCGTAGCCTACAAAGATCTATGTCTATATCCTGAAGTTCAGTTGCTTGTTGGATTCAAGATGCCTAAATTCGACCTATATGACGGGCACGGAGACCCGGTGGCCGACTTGAGGGGATTCTGTAGCAAAATAAGAGGAGCTGGTGGTAGAGATGAGCTGTTATTGGCATACTTCATCCAGAGTTTGAGTGGTGCGGCATTAGAGTGGTACACACGTCAGAATCACAGCAGATTGTATACCTGGGATGATTTGGCCCAAGCATTTGCGCGGCACTTCCAATACAACATAGAAATCATTCCAGATCGTTTGTCCCTGACTAAGATAGAGAACAAGCCAGGAGAAAGTTTCAGAGAATATGGTTTTCGCTGGAGAGAACAAGCGGCAAGAGTCAACCCTCCAATGGAGGAAAATGAAATGGTGGAGTACTTTCTGCAGGCTCTGGAGCCTACTTACTTTGGCCATCTGTATCGGCCATTAGCAAGTCGTTCAGAGAGGTAGTAAAGATGGGCGGCATGGTGGAAGAAGGGCTTAAGACAAGCAAAATCATGAGCTACTCGGCTATCAAAGCAACCACCCAAGCCATCTAGAATGGTACTGGATGAGTGATTGGAAAGAAGAAGAAAGAGGATGTTGCAACAGTTGACTCAGGATCGTGGCTTGGTCTGAGGGATACACCACACCATTACACCCAGCCTCGACTGCCTCACTGAACCTACACCCAAACCCCGTATAACCTGCCTCAACACTACTTTCCATCACCAGAACCTCAGTATTCTGTCCACCACGCCCAATCATATACTCAACCTCCTTCTTACTTACAATGGCGTGCCCCGACCCCACAAAACACCTACCCAGCTCCACAAAATGCTTACCCACCTCCACGTGCCTATCGAAACCCTGCCGGCCCAGGTTTCCGGCCCAAGCCAGTATTCAGAAACGAAAAGTTGCAGCGTAAGAAAACTTTCACCCCGTTGGGGGAATCTTGTACTAGCTTATTCCAGATATTGAAGCAGTTGGATGTGCTAAGGCCAACTGAGTTGAAATTGCCAAACCCTCCTCCAAAGAATCTTGATTACTCCCTGAGCTGTGCATATTGTTCTGGTACTCCGGGGCATGATAAGGAAAAGTGCTGGCACTTGAAAAATGCCATCCAAGAGCTCATTAACACAAGCTAGATTGTGGTCCAGACTCCGGAAGCACCCAACATCAATCAGAACCCATTGCCAACCTATTATGAAACAAACATGATCGAGATAGTACACAAGGAGTTGGAGCCCAAGAAGCCATCACAATCTGTTATGATGATTCGGTCTAGTGAGGCCAAGCCAGTCAAGGAAACAATTGTCACAAAACCAATGGTTGAAGGAGCAGTAAACAAGTTGAGCATGCCAATCGGTGAACCATCTGTGGTAGTTGAGAAGAGATCCCCAAGTGATGCTGTACCAAAGCAAGAAAAGTCAAAGGTGATCATGCCAGGGTCTGCGAATAAGCCTATCATAGTTGTGGAGGGTGCCCGTACGGACCCTGTCATCATCAAGCCTGTAACCCAGCTGCCGGTGATCAGCACCAAGGCTATCCCATGGAGCTATGAACGAGTGATAGTAACTTATAAGGGGAAGGAAGTGAAAGAAGAAGTCAATGAGGCCTAGTGATTAACTCATTCGGGGAGAGTGCTTTGCCCCGGAAGAGTTAAGGAAAGCTAAAACACTCAAAGATAATCCAGTTCTAGTAAAGAAAGCAGTCACTGAGGAGGAAGCGGATGAGTTTTTGAGAAAAATGAAAGTGAAAGATTACTCCATCGTGGAGCAGTTGAGGAAGACGCCCGCTCAGATTCTTTGCTATCATTGTTGGTCCATTCAGATGAGCATCGTCAGGCCCTGATGAAAATTTTGAACAAAGCTCATGTCCCCGACAAAATCAGAGTGAACCATTTGGAGAAGATCGCCAATAAGATATTTGAGGTGAACATGGTCACTTTCTTTAATGACGAGTTGCCTGTTGAAGGTACTGAACACAACACAACTCTCTATCTTACTGTAAAGTGTGAAGATTCTGTGGTCACTAGGGTGCTGGTGGATAATGGTTCCAGTGCAAATATTTGCCCTCTCTCCACCTTGCACAAGTTGAAGATTGATACCAAAAGGGTCCATAAGAACAGTATTTGTGTCTGAGATTTTAACGGTGGAGGAAAAGATTCGGTTGGTGATATAGTGCTTGAGTTGACAATAGGACCAGTTGAATTCACCATGGAGTTCCAGGTACTAGATGTGGCCGTCTCCTATAATTTGCTGTTGGGTCGGCCCTGGATACATGCTGCCGAAGCAGTCCCGTCCTCTTTGCACCAGTTGGTCAAGTTTGAGGGGGACAGACAAGAGATTGTCATGCATGGTGATGAGAGCTCAGTTGCTTACAATGATTCCTCCGTCCCATTCATTGAGGTCGAGGATGATCAAGGGCCTTGGGTCTACCAGGTTTTTGAAACAGTGCCAGTTGAGAAGGTTCCAGAAGGGAAATGTATTCCAACTCCAAAGTTAGCCTCCACATCTGTCATGGTGGCATCTGAAATGCTGAAGAATGGTTTTGTGCCAGGCAAAGGCCTGGGCGCTTCTTTACAAGGTATTGTGCAGCCAGTGTCTCTGCCAAAAAACTTGGATACGTTCGGTCTTGGATTCAAACCCACAGCGGCGGACGTGAAAAGGGCTAAAAAGTTGAAACATAAGGCGTGGGCACTTCCGAAGCCTATCCCGCATCTCTCCAGGTCATTTGTCAAGCCCGGTGCCGTGAAGCGCCCAGTGACAACAGTTCCAAGTCCAATGGTTGACGTTGATGAAGAGATAATTGAAAGGTTCCAGAGTTTGTTTGATGACGTGAACATGGTAGAAGTTGGAGAAGGTTCCAGCAAAGCAGATGTGCAGTTCGTCGGGCCGAAAGTAAAGCTTAACAATTGGAAGGCTACTCCTCTCCCTACTCGGAGGGAGTTTTGGTAGTTTGCTTTATTTTCCTTTCTATCTGGGTCATTCTAGGGTTGTGACCCAGATTTTTATTTTCTCGCTTGTTTGATGTACAAACCCTGTTATCCTTTATTTTCAATGAAAATGCAATTTCCCTCTTTCCATCATTCCTGATAGTCTTTATTTTTGTCTTCTTTTCTTCTTTGTACAGTTCTTTTTATGTTGGTTTTAATGACATGACATGCATGAGGAATCTTCGGCAGAGTCATAAAAGTCAATCTAATCATGGAATAATGAAACATAGTTTTGAATATGATAAAAGATGCGTTTGAGGAAACAAATGAAGATTCACGCATTTTGAGATAACCTGAAGCTTGAATTGAGTGAAACTGAGGCAGTTAGTCTGGGAAATCAAGAGGTTGATAAGAGCATACAGCAGAGAAGTGTCCCCCAAACAGTTTGAGGTAGATCAGTTAGTGTTAAAATGCATTCTTCAACGTCAAGCTGAGGCTAAAGGCAAGTTTGCCCCAAATTGGCAGGGGCTGTTCGTGGTAACGAGAGTGTTGTCTAATGGTGCTTTGTATTTAACAGATGTTGAAGGCAAGTGTGTAGAGATGGCTATCAATTCTGATGCAGTCAAAAGATATTATGTATGATTTTTTTGGTTTAAATTATGTTCATTTGTACTTGGCATGTTTTGAAGATTGGAATGACGAAGGCATTTATTCTGTTATCTAAACACTTTATCCATTGTTACCCCTTGAGCCTTATTTGCTTTCATTCATACCCCTCTTTTGGAATCAGTAGCAAAGATCAGAAACACAGATACAGAAGATAAAGAGAGAGAGAAAATGAAAAAAAAAGAAGAAGAGAGAAGAGACAAAGAGAATAAAGAGAAAAATGGAAAATGAAAGAAAAAAAAGAAAAAGATAAAAAAAAGAGAAGAAGAAAAAAAAGAAGAAAAGACAAAAAAGAGAGAAAGAAAAAGGAAAAGAGAATAAGAAGAAGAAAGAGAGAAAAGTACAGAAAACAAGGCAATTCCTATGTCATGAACTACGTTCGACCTGATTCCTTTTAAGGATAGGTAGGCAGCCTCACGGTTCGATCCCATCAAAATAAAAATTCAAAAGCCCCCAAGCAGAGAAACTGGGGTAGAAATTGTAGTTTTTGTAAAAGATCTGATTCCAAAAGTTGTAATTTTGAGCCCATTCAAGCTGTTTTGAGCCTGTGATATCCTTTCTTTCTAACCCTATCCAAAAGCCCACATTACGGTCCAAAGAAAGACCTTCCGATCAATCTTCGAGGGATGCCAAGCCAAGCAAGTAGAGGCGTAATTCATATCAGGGGCAACAGTCCGTTCTACACAGGGAAAAACGAATAAATGAGAGAGCCTTATTGGTGAAAACCCTCACGGGCACCGTAAGGCGATAGAAAGTTGAGAGAAATTAAAATAAGAGAGTCTTATTAGTGAAAATCCTCACCGGCACCGTAAGGCGACGGCGAGTTGAGAGATGAACAAATGAGAGAGGTTTGCTGGCGAAAACCGTTCAGGGCGTCGCAAGCCGAATGAGGTTGTTGACTTTGCAAAGGAATTGGATCATGGGGACCCCATGCATAAAGTGAGAGGACTGAAAGGTGATTGACTGAATGGACTAGGCTGATTAATCCAAAATGCATGTCATGATCATTGATGCCAGCAGCCTCACTCAAATAAGTCCCTTTTTCCTTTTCTTCCTCAAACAGTTTTTCTATTTTGATTTTTTCTTCTTTATTCATAACCCTCGAAGTTATTGCATTTCATTTCCTTTTGGTTCCACTTTCTTTAAGGCTTTTTCCAATGATGGCCTTGTTAAGCAAACAAGAAGGGATTGCAAAGCTTATTACCAACTTTCAAATTGCACAAAGCGAAGTGCGGCCACAACATGCCAGAAATAGCATAATGCACAATGAAAAATAAGGTGTCAGCCGAGGTTCAAGTAATCAAGAGATTTCGTGAATTGTGGGGAGAAGTACGGAGATTCAGGATGGAAAGACAGAAATGCTAAAACAGCAGGTTGAGTATAGGGCACTCAGGTCATTCAGGGTTCCGTGGTCAAGGTTCAATCAGAAGGTGACACAATTCCTTCCCGGTGGGATGCAGTTAAGCAGCACAAAGCACGACAGTGGAAAGGCTACCCTCAGCAAGAATGCCGCAAACTAACTACCGCATTTTCAAACTGACATGATTTTTCTTTGATTGAAACATGGGCGGGAAATTTTGTTTGTTCCGGAGAAACCCTCCGTGAAAAAAGCAGGTGCCAGACAGGCTCGGCCGTAAGTTTTCAGTACTCTCCTGGATAACGTGATTTAGTAAGTTTTGAGACACTCACAAGTGACAAGGTCTCACGAGAGTTTTCTTTTGGGAAGTATAATTCAGCATTTAAGCTTTCACTTTTGAAGATGAGACTTGGTTTGAAATTTTCAGGATAAGGGAATTTAGCTTAGAACTTATTTTGATAACAAGAGTTGGTTAACACTCACAGATGTTCCCAATATCAAACTGGGCCAGAAAAATTTCTTTTGTTTTGTCTGTTTTGTTGTAATCAGGCACCCACTCGGAGAACAAGGGAAAACAACTCAAGTTTCAAGGGAAAACAGTTTCAAGGTTCAAGAGGAAGACAATTCGAGGTTCAGCAATCAGGCGCCCACCTGGAGAACAAGGGAAAGCAACTCAAGTTTCAAGAGGAAGACAGTTCGAAGTTCACCAATCAGGCGCCCACCTGGAGAACAAGGGAAAGCATCTCAAGTTTCGAAGGAAGACAGTTCAAGTTTCAGCAATCAGGCGCCCACTTGGAGAACATGGGAAGACAGTTCAAGCTTCAAGGGAAAGCAGTTTCAAGGTTCAAGAGGAAGACAATTCGAGGTTCAGCAATCAGGCGCCCACCTGGAGAACAAGGGAAATCAGCTCAAGTTTCAAGAGGAAGACAGTTCGAGGTTCAGCAATCAGGCGCACACCTGGAGAACAAGGGAAAGCAGCTCAAGTTTCGAAGGAAGACAGTTCAAGTTTCAGCAATCAAGCGCCCACCTGGAGAACAAGGGAAGACAGTTCAAGCTTCAAGGGAAAGCAGTTTCAAAGGAAGACAGTTCAAGTTCAACAATCAGGCGCCCACCTGGAGAACAAGGGAAAACGGTTCAAAGTTTAGACGAAAACAGTTCAAAGGAAAAGCAGTCTCAAGAGAAAGTGGTTCAGGTTCAAGCAATTAGGCGCCCACCTGGAGAACAAGAGAAGACAGTTCAAAGGAAAAACAGTTTCAAGAGAGAGCAGTTCAAGTTCAGCAAAAAGGTGCCCACCTGGAAAACAAGGGAAGACAGTTCTAAGGGAAAGTAGTTTCGAAGGAAGACACTTCGAAGTTCAGCAATCAGGCGCCCACCTAGAGAACAAGGGAAGATGGCACAAGTTTCAAGGGAATGCAGGTCAAGTTCAGCAATCTGGTGCCCACCTGGAGAACAAGGGAAAGCAGTCCATGTTTCAGAGGAAGGCAGTTCGAGGTTCAGCAATCAGGCTCCCACCTGGAGAACAAGGGAATACGACACAAGTTCAAGGAAAAGCAGGTCAAGTTCAGCAATCAGGCGCCCACCTGGAGAACAAGGGAAGACAGCACAAGTTCAAGGGAAAGCAGGTCAAGTTCAGCAATTAGGCGCCCACCTGGAGAACAAGGGAAAGCAGCTAAAGTTTCAAGAGGAAGATAGTTCGAGTTCAGCAATCAGGCGCCCACCTGGAGAACAAGGGAAAGCAGCTCAAGTTTCAAAGGAAGACAGTTCAAGTTTCAGCAATCAGGCACCCACCTGGAGAAAAAAGGGAAGACAGCTCAAGCTTCAAGGGAAAGCAGTTTCAAAGGAAGATAGTTCAAGTTCAGCAATCAGGCGCCCACCCGGAGAACAAGGGAAAATGGTTCAAAGTTCAAGGGAAAACAGTTCAAAGGAAAAGCAGTCTCAAGAGAAGGCAGTTCAGGTTCAAGAAATCAGGCGCCCACCTGGAGAACAAGGGAAGACAGTTCAAAGGAAAAACAGTTTCAAGAGAGAGCAGTTCAAGTTCAGCAATTAGGTGCCCACCTGGAGAACAAGGGAAGACAGTTCTAAGGGAAAGCAGTTTCGAAGGAAGACGGTTCGAAGTTCAGCAATCAGGCGCCCACCTGGATTACAAGGGAAGATGGCACAAGTTTCAAGGGAAAGCGGGTGAAGTTCAACAATCAGGTACCCACCTGGAGAACAAGGGAAAGCAGTTCAAGTTTTGGAGGAAGGCAGTTCGAGGTTCAGCAATCAGGCGCCCACTTGGAGAAGAAGGAAAGACGGCACAAGTTCAAGGGAAAGCGGGTCAAGTTCAGCAATCAGGCGCCCACCTGGAGAACAAGGGAAGACGGCACAAGTTCAAGGGAAAGCAGGTCAATTTCAACAATTAGGCGCCCACCTGGAGAACAACGGAAATCAGCTCAAGTTTCAAGAGGAAGACAGTTCATGTTCAGCAATCAGGCGCCCACCTGGAGAACAAGGGAAGACGGCACAAGTTGAAGGGAAAGCAGGTCAAGTTCAGCAATCAGGCGCCCACCTGGAGAACAAGGGAAAGCAGCTCAAGTTTCAAGAGAAAGATAGTTCAAGTTCAGCAATCAGGCGCCCACCTGGAGAACAAGGGAAAGCAGCTCAAGTTTCGAAGGAAGACAGTTCAAGTTTCAGCAATCAAGCGCCCACCTGGAGAACAAGGAAAGACAATTCAAGCTTCAAGGGAAAGTAGTTTCAAAGGAAGACAGTTCATGTTCAGCAATCTGGCGCCCACCTGGAGAACAAGGGAAAACGGTTCAAAGTTCAAGGGAAAACAGTTCAAAGGAAAAGCAGTCTGAAGAGAAAGCAGTTCATATTCAAGCAATCAGGCGCCCACCTGGAAAACAAGGGAAGACAGTTCAAAGGAAAAACAGTTTCAAGAGAGAGCAGTTCAAGTTCAGCAATCACGTGCCCACCTGGAGAACAAGGGACGACAGTTCAAAGGGAAAGCAGTTTCGAAGGAAAATGGTTCGAAGTTTAGCAATCAGGCGCCCACCTGGAGAACAAGGGAAGACGGCACAAGTTTCAAGGGAAAGCGGGTCAAGTTCAACAATCAGGCACCCACCTGGAAAACAAGGGAAAACAGTTCAAGTTTCAGAGGAAGGCAGTTCGAGGTTCAGCAATCAGGCACCCACCTGGAGAACAAGGGAAGACAACACAAGTCCAAGGGAAAGCGGGTCAAGTTCAGCAATCAGGCGCCCACCTGGAAAACAAGGGAAGACGGCACAAGTTGAAGGGAAAGCCGGTCAAGTTCAGCATTTAGGCGCCAACCTGGAGAACAAGGGAAAGCTGCTCAAGTTTCAAGAGGAAGACAGTTGAAGTTCACCAATCAGGCGCCCACCTGGAGAACAAGGGAAAGCAACTCAAGTTTCGAAGGAAGACAGTTTAAGTTTCAGCAATCAGGCGCCCACCTGGAGAACAAGGGAAGACAATTCAAGCTTCAAGGGAAAGCAGTTTGAAAGGAAGACAGTTCAAGTTCAGCAATCAGACGCTCACATGGAGAACAATGGAAAACGGTTCAATGTTCAAGGGAAAACAGTTCAAAGGAAAAGCAGTCTCAAGAGAAAGCAGTTCAGGTTCAAGCAATCAGGCGCCTACCTGGAGAACAAGGGAAGACAGTTCAAAGGAAAAACAGTTTCGAAGGAAGACGGTTCGAAGTTCAGCAATCAGGCGCCCACCTGGATTACAAGGGAAGATGGCACAAGTTTCAAGGGAAAGCGGGTGAAGTTCAACAATCAGGTACCCACCTGGAGAACAAGGGAAAGCAGTTCAAGTTTTGGAGGAAGGCAGTTCGAGGTTCAGCAATCAGGCGCCCACTTGGAGAAGAAGGAAAGACGGCACAAGTTCAAGGGAAAGCGGGTCAAGTTCAGCAATCAGGCGCCCACCTGGAAAACAAGGGAAGACCGCACAAGCTCAAGGGAACGCAGGTCAAGTTCAGCACTTAGGCGCCAACCTGGAGAACAAGGGAAAGCAGCTCAAGTTTCAAGAGGAAGACAGTTCAAGTTCAGCAATCAGGCGCCCACCTGGAGAACAAGGGAAGACGGCACAAGTTGAAGGGAAAGCAGGTCAAGTTTAGCAATCAGGCGCCCACCTGGAGAACAAGGGAAAGCAGCTCAAGTTTCAAGAGGAAGACAATTCAAGTGCAGCAATCAGGCACCCACCTGGAGAACAAGGGAAAGCAGCTCAAGTCGCAACGGAAGGCAATTCAAAGTTCAACCAATCAGGCGCCCACCTGGGAGAACAGTTCAAGTTTCAAGGGAAAGCAATTTCGAAGGAAGACAGTTCAAGTTCAGAAATCAGGCGCCCACTTGGAGAACAAGGGAAAATAGTTCAAGTTTCGAGGGAAGACAGTTCAAGTTCAGCAGTCAGGCTCCCACCTGGAGAACAAGGGAAAACAATTCAAGTTTCAAAGGAAAGCAGTCCGAATTTCGAAAGAAGACAGTTCGAGTTTTGGCAATCAGGCGCCCACTTGGAAAACAAGGGAATTCACTTTAGAATGCATTTCAAGTCAGCAACAAAGGAAACTAACTGGGAAGTACGAGTCAACGGCTCAAGATGCAACACAGAGCCGTAGAAGTTGCAAGATCATGTTTGAAGATACGTAAATAGGATCCTTGTAATTCATAGGTCATAGTTTAATTTAGCTTCTTTTGTTTTGACTCGGTGTAATAAGGAGTTCAGCAAGCAGTAGCAGCAGCAGCAACAGTGAAATCACAGCTTCTCAGTAGTCCCACCTAACAAAATTTTCCGAACTACACTGACCTGATTCCTTTATAGCCAAGGATATGTAGGCAACCTTGGAAGCAGGGTGCAGTCAAATCATTCCAAAAATAGCTTCCCACGGAGTGTTCAAACGGGCAAAAATCACTCGTATCTGCTCACTTTATCTTCTCATGAAAACTCTTCGAGTTTCCGAGCAAAGAGGGGCAGCTGTGAGCACATGATTTTTGCCCTACATGAATTACTCCTATAAAATTCAAGAAAATAGGTTTTTCCAGTTATTTGCCATTCCGTAGGATTTTACTAATTATTTGCATTTCTTGTGGATGTTCATTTTTATTAAAATCATGAAAAATACAAAAATACCATGCATTGCATTTAGATTTTGTTTCCACATTTTTAGGATTAATTAAGTTGATTAAATGTTTTATTAAAATGAAAATCACAAAATGGTTCACTTTCGCATTTTTATCTTTAATTTTAGATTAGCAGTTTTCATTTTTTAATTTAGGGGTCAGTCAAGTGCTATAATTTTATAATTAGTTCAATTTTCAATTTAGAGTTTAATTTATGTTTTTATTAATCAAAGAAAGGAAAAGAAAAAGCAAAAGGAAAATATTTAAAAGAAAAAAGAGGGCTGGATTCGTTTAAAAAAAAGGGGGCCAATTGGGCCAATTTTCCATCCCAAATTGGGCCAGAATCTAATTTAACCTACCAAGCCCCTCAACCAGCCCAAAACGCCCCAACTCGTCCAGCCAAACGGATCCAACCCGCCCTACTCTCCCCAAATATATGATGCACATTATAAACAAAAGACCCTAACCCTAGTTTTACTGCCAAACGGCGCCCAACACTGTTCAGGCATCGTTCTCGTCCAAACCAGGCCCTAACTCACTCGAAACTCAGGCGAGTTTCACCTAAACTCGCCCCACGCGCTCCCCCCTTTTCTCCTCTTGCCACATATTGTAACGGTTTCTGATACCAAAAAGATTCCATCCCTCACTCGCCCGATTTCGAGCTATATCACGCGCTTGGAAGGTTCTGGAGGACAAGCGATGGATGAGTGAGAGGCGTTGGATCGATTTCACTCAATCTGAGCCTCACATTCATCAGGTGCTCGTTTCAAAAGGACCTCATCAGATTTTTAATGGACAGAGAATTTTGGGTTAAAAATCGGAGAAGAAAGGTTGAAGGATTTTTCTTTTTTTGCTTCTCATTTTCCTTCTCTGAAAGCTTCTTTTAAAGGTTCGAATAAGAATACACAATTTTTTTTATTTTCAATCTGACTTTGGGTTCCAAAGACATGCAAAATGAACTTAGGTCTATTGATTGTTCGTGAGGTTCAAGTTCGTCGATTTCATTTTCTACTGTTGTACTGCTGAACCTCGCTAGGATTTGGAGTCAAAAGGTGTATTGTTGATTCTATAATTATTAATGGAAGTTTGCAATTTTAGGTTTGATTTTTTCTCCTATGTAACTCTGTTTTTGAGGTGTTCTTAAGCTATGAGATTTCTGTCTTTAGAATGGTTTGTTCTTTGTTCTGGGATCAAACTTCATGAATGAGTCGAGTTTGGGTTTATCATTTAGTCCCGATACATATTCGAAAACGATATTTGATATGTTATTTTGCTGATGAATCCTTTCTCGCTGGCTTGATATGTTGAATGTGGTCAATCAATAAAAGCGGATTTGAGTGGTGGTCTTCTATCTTCTGTGTGTTATAATTGTTATTATGGGTCATAAACATTCTCGAGTCAAGATGTCATCATTTCCAAACGAATGATGAATTCAACTTTGTTAATGTCAAGCGAGCATGAAACTATGATGTTCATTCCCATGATGTTTGTTTTCCGGACTCTAAATGACCTGCTCCTGTGAAATCTTCTTCGTTTATAAGAATTTTTTTTTTAAAACTAGAGTTACCATCTTCATTTGAACAGTTGGTTTTTCAAATTTTGTTGATCAAGGACTTCCTGGTTATGTTGTTAAGGAATAGCCACTTCACAACATGAACTTTTCTTGTATTTCTCCTGCTGTATGTGACATGTTCGATGTTCAGGGTGATCTTCTCGAGCCTACTTATTTGGCCTCAATGTGTTCGACATGAACTACCAAAGAGTTTTCTGTTTCCCTTGATTTCATGACCATTTTAGCATGTTCTTGCTGGTTTGGAGCTGCTGAAGTTATCCTCAATAATATGTGCTCTTTGTGGCTTATCATGTTGAGAGGATCGGGGAGTGTTCATATTTCCAGCATGTCAATTCTGTCACTGATCTTCTTAGACAGATTATAATATGAAGCTTGTGTAGTAGTGTGTTTTGTTTTCTTTGAAATCATTTGTATTTGTTAGTCGAGTTATGTGCCTTTGTCCATTCCCTGCATTATGTACAAGGTTCTGTTAAGTCGTGTGGGATCGACATGCTCCAGTTGGCCCTGTTTAACACTTTCGTGTGCTTAAGTGCCATTTTAATTGTCATAAGTTGCTAATTCAGTTTTGCTTAATGCCCTGGAATTTTGAATTTGGCTAAGAATGAACCTAGGAGTTTGACATGGATCGAGTCAAAGAATGCTTAAACTGCTCCTTTTGATGGTTCTGATTTATATTTTTGCTCTGTTGCTATTAGATTTGGTTTTTAACTTGTTCAGATGTTGCCTGTTGGACTTGGTTTTACTAATTGTTCGATCGGATATTTAGATTGCCAATTTGATTTCTCTAAATGAATTGTTGAACCCAGAATGCTACATCTAGATTACAAATTTACTTGTCATTGCTTTTCATGCATCTGACAATTTGGTTAAAGCTACTAAGAGGAAATACTCATAGTTGTGTTAATACTCACATAATTCTACATTAATTGTATCTGTTCCCTTTCCCTTTCGTTAGCTGGATATCTCGAATTGGTAGGAGTAGTTTTTGATAGAATTAACGTAGGTAACTTTTTGTCTCGTTTAATTTTATTTTTTTTAGGAAATAATTCAAACGTCGAAGCTTGCTTTAGGCACGTAACTAAATCATCGCAATTGCGGGTATGGTTCCCATGGCGTGGTTGTGATACTTAATTTCAAATTAGTTCTAAATATGAATATACGTAGTTCACCTAGCTGAATGCTTTCTCCTTTAGCAAAAGTGAGGTGTGCCATACAATTACCTAGTCTATGGCCCTCACACCGATATCTTAATTTGTGTAGAAAATGCCTTGAAATCTCGTAGTTCGCTTTTGGCGCATTTAAAATACAATTGTGATTGTGTGCACGTTCGCGTGACATAATTACGATTCTAAAAAAATTTAATTCGGAGTATGCGTTTGCGCAACTTCGACCAACTTCCCCAATAGTAATAAAGCGTTGTTAATTGTGGACACGTTCGCGTGACATAATTTTTATGCGCCAAACAAATGGGTAGACGTACGCGCGACCTATTTTAATTTTCTTAATTAAAAAGGAAAATGTACATAGGTTCTAAAATCAGTAATTAAACAATTTTAATGAGCCAAGTATGATCAAAGCGACCGTGCTAGAACCACGGAACTCGGGAGTGCCTAACACCTTCTCCCGGGTTAACGGAATTTCTTACCCGGATTTCTGTGTTTCGCAGACATTAAAACAGAGTCAAATCTCCTCGATTCGGGATTCTAAACCGGTGACTTGGGACACCATTAACTATCCCAAGTGGTGACTCTGATCTAAATAATAATCCCATTCCGATTGTCACTTAAATTTGAAAAACTCCCTTATATCCCCTTCCGGGTGTAGTAAAAAGGAGGTGTGACAGCAACAAATCGCACGGCACATACCATGATGTTTTGCCTCCGACCTGACCCTACACAAAGCTTGCCACTTAAGCTCATCGCAGGTCGAGTGGGCCGCCAACTCCCGAGCCCAATTTGGCAGATCAGGGACCTCACACGGGGTCCATGAAATTGCTACAGAAGAGGGAAAGAAGGCACATTTACGGAACACTCCTTCGCCATAATTAAAAAACCGCGAAGAACTTACGTGTATAATTCCATTCATCAGGGAATGGCATAAACTCCACGGGGATAATATCAACGGTCCGTACTCGGACGAATCGACTCATCCACTCCCGATCCCCATCTTCTTCATCATCAAAAATGAAAGGCGTGGTTGACCGGCATCGTAAGGTTAACATACCTCGATGGTGAAAAGGTCGGTACATCCTGATAAGACGACTGAGCGTGAATTCAAGCCCCCGCAAAGAACCTCATCATCAATACTATCCGCCAACATTACGAATGAACATGCGCCAAGGTGACCCGATATTGCCGACAGAAATCAAGCACAACCCTATCAGGGGGGGCTAGCATGAAGGGGTACGTATACACGTTCAAAAACCCCTTAGCGTGATCCATAACGCTGTCTCCCTCGGAAAGTACACGCAATACTACCTTCTCCCCCCATCCACAGTCTCTCCGTACTGACTCGAGATGCTCCTCTCCTATTAAAGAAGTGAACTTCAAGGCATAATCCTGATAACCTCGAACACTGGGAGTCTCTTCTGGCGGGAGATTCCCTCCGGAAGCAAAGTGCCCAGAGGCGGAGCTCTCTTCTCCTTGTCAAGAGGATTCGGGCATAGCAGCCATGGCTATAGTAAAACGAAGAAAGGGAAAATGAAGACTTGGGCGAATGCTTTGAGTTAAAGGAAAGTTGGTGCAAGAAAGGAGAACTCTATGAAAGAGGATAACTACTCAGAATAGTAGAATCTCCAAAAGGGCGAAGACAACCCTATATATGGAAAAAACGGCGACCACCTGCCTGCCTCAAAGGCCGATTAAAAATGTTGGCTAACTCTTTTATCGCTTTGGAAAGATGCGCCAGCGGAATTGCCTCGGTCCTTTCCTAATCGTATCCTATACTCGACGCCGCCATACGATGCTTCAAGGTCGAAAACCCCGTGTCAACCAAGTCCCGAGGTTGTACCCGACCTCGAGGACCTCTATTAGAAAGATGTTAGGCTCCAGGAAGCCATTGGCATCATTGCAAGTCCCGAGGTAGTACCCGACCTCGAGGACCTCCATTAAAAAGAAGTTAGGCTCTAAGAAACCATTGGCATCATTGCAAGTTCTGAAGTGGTACCCGACCTCGAGGACCTCCACAAAAAGAAAGATAGGCTCCAAGTAAACTGTTAATATCACTATAAGTCCCGAGATGATAGCCGATCTCGAGGACCTCCACCAAGAGGAAGAATGGCTCCAGAAAGCCATCAATGTCATTACAAGTCTCGAGATGGTACCCGATCTCGAGGGCTTCTCTCAAGAAGAAAGTAAGCGCTAAAACTCTATTCATATGGGTTAAGCCTCAAAATACAATCTAAACTCGGGTAAACCCCGTCCAAGATCTATTTGCGACGCCTTAGAGCCATCTCCACTGAGTTCAAAGCAAGCTTCCAGGAAGCCCGAGCTAGAGCGAACCCCCGCTCAGGGACTGCTCCCGAGAGCCTAACAACTATCCTTATTCTCAGACTTCCAGACAAGTTCCCCCATCGAGGCCTGCCGTGGGGTCTAAAGGGCTAAGTCCCGTGCTGAAAATTCAGAGACCCTGCTCTCATTGAACTCGAAGCCAGGGACCCCGACGGCCCGAGTTTGTCATTCCACTCCAGGGCCGGTCCAAGGAACGGCAAAAGTTTCTATAGGAAGCCGTGTTAATCAATCAAAAGTCAGAAGAAATACTTGCGCCCGGGCTCGGTATATGCACCAATCGATGGGGTCATGCACTCAGGTTCTTCGCAAACACAGATAAAGGGAAATATAGCATACATCAGAGACAAATTGAAGAAATATCTTTATATCCATAAACACTTGATTACAAAAGCCCACGAGGGGTCCTTACATATGGTTACAAAAGCCCATGAGAGGTCCTTACACAGAAACAAAGAAGCAAAAGAAAATACATACAATGAAAGCCAAACGTCTAAGCTGTTCTCGGGGGTATATTCTCGGCGGCATTATGTTCGACCGCAGCCCCCTCGGGAATCACATCTCCGGAAGCCTGATCTCGATTCCCCCGCCAACAGCGTCTCAAAGGTCGAGAAAGGAAAAGGAGATGAAGTGCCACACCAGGCCGGAGTAGAAAGGTGACCAGTGGAATAAAGTCTGGATGCTCTCCTGAGCAGCGGTGTATAATCCAAATATCTTCCTGAGTGGGAAAAAAATCGGTATCCCTATTCCATCATCTCGAGACAACGATAACAACAACAACGACAAGTCATTACAATCTCGCTCAGTAAGGGAAAGCCCAAGAAAGGGGCCGTGGTCTAGTTGGCGAGAACGCCACCATGTAACCTTAAGGCCGCGGGCCTCAAACACGAGAGATATCAATGGATGAGGATGAAGATAAGGAATATGTGGAAGGATATGGGAAAACACTTGAAATGGTTCCAGGAGGTTCCTTTTATAGGGGTGGAAGCGTAACCGGCGGCCCCATTAATGTCTTTGAAAGACGTATCGGCAGGAGCAATCAATGTTTTTTTTAAAAATGGATCGACGATGATATTATTGTTTTGAAGAATAAAGGTCGACAGTGTAGTGAATTATTCTGGAAAAGTGGACTGACGGGACGTTTCAGTTATCACAAAGGCTTACATCATCAATATGACATCATCACGGGAAGTTCGAAGAGATAGAAATCAAAGTCGTTTCTTATCATTCCATTCTAAAAAATGCAGGGACTATCTCTATACGGTAGAAATTGATGGCCCGATTTCACGAGCATCACGGCATCTCGAGGGCTTCCAGTGTTCGACTCCGAGAATCCTCGACGGTCGATTTCAATACAGTTCGACTTCATGACGTTATGAGTAATGACCGGCCCCGGGACAATATGAATCACCGGTCTCGGTGAATCAAGGTGGAGTTCCCAAGGCACGTGACTAGAGCTGACAAAGCCTAGTGGACTAGTCTGAAAACGAATCAAGGCATTAAATGGCTGTACCAGCCCATATCTTTGTAATTAATACATTTGTACTACGTTGGGATTTCCCCTCCTATATAAAGGGGATCCCTGTCGTTTTGTATACATTTGATGCTCAATACTAAATACACAAGAACATTCTCTCTACTCTCTAACACACTCTCTTGACTTCACTATTTCATTTATTGCTTTCGTTCATTGCTTGCATTCATTGTTCATCATTTACTGCTTGTTATTGGCCATAAAGATCTATCATTGATTTTATTATAACTGTTAGTCGTCTATCGACTACCCTCGATATCTCCCAGTCGAGCACTTGACTCGACCCCGAGGCCCCCGAATAGGCAAGCTCGAGGCCCCGATTGGCAGTTATTCGGTTTGATCAATATCTCATTTTTAAGCTCTTATCTCGCTTCTAAATCTTTCACATAGCATCAACTGCTTAACAACTAGCATAAAAATAGATCACGTATTTTTAGAACCTCACAAAATCAAATTTAATTCTTATTACCATTTTCACGGTAGACAGTACTCATACTACACTTGCTGTACATTTTATTGTATAGGCACATGTATGTCTAGTGACCTTGTGGGAGCAGAGGCGTGGTTGATACGGGGACTTAGGCGAGACGCATTTTATGCGACGATCTACATCCAGCAGAGTCTCCTTCAGAGTACTTGTATTTTCTTTTCTGTCAAAATTTGTATTCCGGACAGTTGTTGTATTTTATTTTACTTCCTAGTAAATGCTCATGCACTTGTTACACTGGGTTCTGGGATGATTATGGATATTCAGTATTGAAATTGGAAAACATTATTAAAGGAAATTGAAACTGTAAAGTTCATCTCTTACTAGTTAAATTGAAGGAAATTTATGATTTCAAAAATATTAAAATGAGAATTAAATTAACTATTTAGTGTTGGCTTTCTTGACAGTGGCGCCCGGCGCCATCACGACCTTTAATGGATTTTTGGCCGTGACAACATGGTACAGACCACTAGGTTCACTTAGGTCTCACAAGTCATGAGCGAGTCTAGTAGAGTCTTGCGGATCGGTACGGAGACATCTGTACTTATCTTCGAGAGGCTACTAGGCTGTTAGGAGCACTTCCCTTCTTGATTCCTCATCGTGCGATTTGATTCCTTTGAGGCTTATGCCTTTCTTTCTTTCCTATTCAATCTTATGTGACGCGAAGCGCTTGTTATAAATCGGGAATTGAGGATTTGTAATGGTATAATAGATGTGGTGCAGGATGTTTCTCCGTGCGTATTTGTTGGGCTATTGTCGTCGCCTTGCGGAAGGTCGTTCTATCGTTTCAGCTAAATATCAGTATTACCTAAAGTTTTGAGATTTGATATTGATTTTTATGACGATTCGTACGCTTCTATCGTACAGTGTGGTGTAATGGTAGGATGCTTGTCTATGCGTCGAAGCAGTGAATGACTTGGAAGGATATTTGCTCAGTTCAAGATTCAGAGATTCAGTATTTTATTTCCGGCGGAGGAAAGGCAACAGGACTATAAGTTTTTAGGTTGGGTTGATGGAGTAATGATACTTGGTATTTTCGAGCATGGTGGAATCTTCATCTGTGATGTGGTCTCATCGTCTTTGATTGAATATAAAGTGTTAAGTTCGCCGGTGTTATGGTTTTCATCAATTTGCCTTTGGAACAGAGTATTGTGGATGGTGCCAGGGAAGTGGCTCTCAGAGATTGCAGTGTGCGGTGGTTCAGGATCGAATCGGCGTTCCTAGTGTTGATGGCTCGTGAAAGAAGATTTGTGGAAAGTTTTAAAGTTGGTAACGATCTATTTGTTCAAGTGCTACAGAGATAGATATTGATTTAAGGCAACAACTGGGTAGCAAAGTATGAGGAAGGGTATGTGGGAGGTGTCTTGGTGTGGTTAAACTTCTAGGAGGCCAAGTGTGAGGAAACATGAGTCGAGTAGCTGCCTAAAGGAGTTAGTTTGACCAAAGTGGGAGAGTGACAGGGTAGAATATGGGTTATGCAGTAGGATGACTACACGCCCTGAGAAAAGGTTAGAGTGATTTGGGATTCCTGGTGAACAGTGACTAGATCTGCAGACTTAATTTGGAATATTGGATATTATACAGGGGAGATTGGATACGACAGAAAAGAGTTTCTTGATATGAAGAAGGGTACAACATGAATTTCGATCGGGATGTACTATCGCACCTTTTAGTTGATGTCCATGAGGAGTGAACGGACTTGTACAACTGGTGAATGAGCACGGGCTCAGGTGGGGTTACTGATTTGGTAGAAATTGTACCCAGTGCAGCGACGTTGGAAGATGTCTGCGTGTAATTTCCACATGTGGGTTATCTCCTGTGAGCAGGTCAGCGTTCGCGTTGTTGACAAAGCTTCTATGAAGAATTCTACTGGCTATTCGGTGAGAGGTTGAATATGTAAACGTAGCTAGTGATTCAGAGTGTTCATGAAATGGTTAACAGGAAGATTTCGAGGACTTTGCGGGTTGATTGTGCAACATCATGTCCACGATGAAGGAAGAGTCTTGGAGGGTTCCAGGTTATGCAAGGGTAGCTTCGAGCTTAGTGGGAGAGCTCCACCGCCTACGATTGGATTGTATGGTTATCTACTTGTGAGGTTTCTGGTTATCGGCATATTGATGGGTTATTACGACTAAGGAAAGAGAACATCAGTGGTAATTTGAGCAAAGAATTTAAGGAATGTGTGCTATAATTGGCCTTATTACCTCATGTTCAGGCTTTGGGAAGACTCAAGATTTACGCTTCGTGTGGAGGTAATTTACAAGAAAGGTGACTCAGCCGGGTGTTTCTTTGAGAAGGGTGTTCATGTGCTAGTAGAGCCTTGGAGTTGATTATATTCGGGACCAAGTCAGAGTGGGTGACTCTCAACAACGGTCCTTGTGAATTCAGTAATTAAAGTGCGGTGCCTAAGGATTTCAAGTCTGTGGTATGGTTAAGTATCGAGCTTTTGCAGCAGATTATGAAAAGGGGACATGGAGTGTTCTGTGTCATTTTTGGTCTGCGGTATAGCACGAGAGGAATGGGAGAAAATGACTTCTGATTGATAAAGGGATTATTAGAATGGATGTACCGGTTAAAGACAGGAATATGCACACGAGGAGGGTATGAGATAGTTCGTGGGTTTTGAGACAACGTGGTCTCGTGAAATAAGGTCACTCGGGATGAGTGTAGGTTTGTGTTCGTTATGACTTGAATGGAGCTATTATTGTTCCTAAGGAAAGTCTAGGGTAAATTAGAAGAAGTCAAATCAGTTAGCAATAGTTGAATCGGCACAATGATGGCAATGATCAGCTTCTTCAGCGTGTTATGTTATACACGTGAATTGTGGCGGTATGTGCGAGGCCTGTTATATGTGGATGAATTCCCGAAGAGTTATGGGGGTTTAGACCACTATTAGAGGATTATATTTTCTGCAGTTATAGGAATTCAGTCACGTGTTGCAGTGAATCTTCTGAAGGGAGTTAAGTGAAAGGTTGCTATATGAAGAAATGTTTAATTCTATTAGTGGTTCAGGAGTTTTGATGAAATTATTTTACGATAAGATATTGGCATGATAGGTGCAGTGAACGGCAAAAATTTGAAAGTTGAGGATCGAGGTTGTGGTTTGGTGTTGATAAGGATGTCACGAGTTCGGATGAGTAGGAAAGAATTTTGATGTTTAGAGTAAGCTGGTGTTGCCTGCAGTGTCACCTGAGATCGGTGTCTTGTGTAAGAGTCTTTGCTTACTGGTTGCGGATTCTTGATTTTCCTTACAGCATTGGTGCGGCCAGTGGTATAGATGTGCAGATTTGTTACCTGGTGCAGAAGGTCGTGGGAGCGTGTACCACAGGAAGATTGTATAAATGTGACATGTAGTCACTCGGTTGATCGAGTATTGGAACCAAGTATTGATATTGTGGTACTATTGTTCATGTGAGAATTTTTGCCTGAAGGGTGCTCGGCTCGTTTGGTTATGGACTGTGGAAGTTTGTTCCGGATCGACGACTGTTATTGTATGTCATGGGAAGAAGGGTTATTGTGTATCCTTGAAAGGTTACTAGCCTAGTGCGGTACCACCAGGATCGGCTTGAGGTCTGTGGATGGATCTAAATGTGAACATGGGCTCTATATCAGGCCGGATGTATTCATTTCAGCATAGCACTCCTTATGGAGGAGTATTCGAATGTTGGATGTTGGTTCGTCAGCTATTTCATGTAATACTATATTGTGGTGTGTGAGTTGTATAACGGCTTGTTAAATTTCATATGTGTCAAGGTTCCGCGTAGCGATGGTGTTATGTGAGAAGGATGGCTCTCGGGATTCAGATCATATACCCCACCTTAGTTGTGCTTGAGTTTTGTAGCGTATGGCACCATCTGTCTCCCCAGGGATGGTATTATGCACTTGGCGTGTTTGTGGCCGATATTAAGGTGTTTTGTAGTAATGAGCATACTAGCTCGGTAAAGTATTTCCTTATACGGTATTATGCGTGGATCGAGTTTCACGCCGTAACAGTGTGATGTTTACTACAATCCCCTATATCTATCCATGTGTGTTTTGTTTCCCATTTTCTGAAGAAGGTTCATAACACATTTTCGGTTGTCTAATTAGTTATGTGGGTTGATTAGTCCTTTCTAGAGTTCGTTTTCCTTATGTATCACATTCGAGTTGGTAGCTTGTTGGCACATTATGGCATCATATGAGACTTTTGGTCGTGTCTGGGGTGGCTTATTGCTTGAGCAGCTCGTACTGGGTGAGACAAGATTATTGGATCTGGGATCAGTGCGATCAGATTATATGAAGCATATTAAAGGGCAGATATCGTTATTTGCTTCATAATGAGGTAATGGTTCCTGTCAAGACGAGGGACTCAGCGATTTGTTGACTCGGCGGTTGGTTATGAATTTCTACACATCTCTTCCGTTGTGGCGGTATTGCAAGAGTTGGAACAAGACATATATTAGTCATGAGGTGCATTGTGAGCATTAGATTCGTGAAATTTCAACTATTGTTATCAGAGGTTATTATTATGGTCATTTGAGTTATGCAGTTCATAATATGTATTTAGCAAAGGTATGCAATCATGTTTTGGTACAGCTTGTAGTGACTGGTAAGGTGTTCGTATGTTGAAAGCGGGCCTGATGGAAAATTTCGGATGTTGGAATTTGTCTCTAAGGCTGCAAATGTGCTCAACTGAGTTGTGGTAGCACGGGTTGCTGCACGAGGTGTTAAATAGTAATTTCAGACAACTCTAGAGCAGTCCTTAGCACGTTCGAGGATGAACGTATGTTTAAGTGGGAGAGAATGTAACGATCGGGCCAGTCGTTTTAAGCTCTAGCGCGTCGTCTGGCGGTTTGAGGCCATGAGCAGCTTCACTTCGGGTATTATGATTTGTACGCATGGTCGGAATTGGAATTTTGAAGTTCGGAGTTGATTTAGAAAGAAAATTCTCATTTTAGAGGCCTTAAGTTGGAAGAATTGACTAAGGTTGGATATTTTTTGAGTAAACGACCTCAGAATCGGTATTTGAAAGTTCCAGCAGAACCGTATGATGATTTCAGACTTGGACGCGGATCGGGTTTAGGATGACTCGGGAGCGTTTCAGCGCCTATTGTGGAAGTTAGCATTTTTGGAAGAATTTTATAACTTTGGGTTGAAGTGCATTTCAATGTTATCGATGTCTGTTTGGGATTCCGAGTTTGAGAATAGCTCTGTATGGTGATTCTGGTATTGGGAGCACGCCCGGAAGTGGATTTGGAGGTCCATAGGTCATTTTCGAGTCGTTTGGCGAAAGTTAGAAATTTGAAGGTTTTTGAGAAGTTTGACCGGAACTAGACTTTCTTATATCGGGGGCGGATTCTGATTCCGGAAGTTGGAGTAGTTCTGTAATGTTGAATATGACTTGTGTGAAAAATTTGAGGTCAATCATACGTGATCTGAAAGGTTTCGGCATCGAATGTAGAAGTTTGAAGTTCTAAAATTCATTAAGCTTGAATTAGAGTGCAATTCGTGGTTTTAGTGTTGTTTGATGTGATTGAAGGCTGGACTTAGTTCATAATGTGTTTTGGGATGTATTGGTATAATTGGTTGAGGTCCCGAGGGCCTCGGGTGGAATCCAGATGGTAAACGGATCAAGTTTGGACTTGGAAGAAGGGCTGAAGCAGCTGCCTTCAGGTGTAACCGCACCTGCTAGGTTTGGGACGCAATTGCGGAGCCGCATAAGCGGCCAAGAAGGGAGCATATGCGATTTGGGTGGGGAGGTGCTGAGACCGCAGATGCGGTCATTTCGCTGTAGAAGCGAAACCGCACCTGCGGAAGAGAAGGAAGTGGAGCGGGCAGCTAGGGGCATCTCCGCAGAAGCGGATCATTTGCCCCACCTGCGAAACCGCAGAAGCGGTCAAGTGACCGCAGATGCGAGGATCAGTGGACATTGAGTTTCTTTAAAGCGGGGATTTGGCCCATTTTCTTCCACTCTATCTTGGTTGGACGATTATTTGAGAGCTTCAAGTGGGGGGTTTTCATCATCTATGTCAAGGTAAGTTAATCCCACCTCTTGTAAGTTAAATACATGGTTTTATTATGGATTGAAGCATGAAAATTGGTAAAAATTTGGGATTTTGAAGAAACACTTAGAAATTGGTATTCTTGGATTTTGACCACGAATTTGGGCATGGAATTGAGAATAAATTATATATTTGAGTTCGTGAGTCCGTGCGTAGCTATTATTCCTGTTTATGTCCGGGTAGTTTTAGGTTTACACCATGCCTTGTGGACACCGTTATGTGATTGTATTTGTTAATTATATCAAATGGAACTAAGTTGAGGATTTTAAAGGATTTAAAAGCTTCAATTTGAATAGTCTTTATTTTGAGAAGAATAAAAAGAGGGTTATGATTTATTGATAAATTTATATTTGACCGCGTCGCTAGTATGTTTCGCGAGTGGGGTAATTCCTTCCACTACTCTCATGGGAGGGGGCCGAACGGCTCGGCAGGTTAATAGATGCATCTATGGTTCGTGCCGTTCGACCCTTGGCAGTACACAAGTTAAATATTATGTTGCATCGGGCCGTACGACCTCGGCATGATTTGCGCATGACTTGGTTGATTGTTTTGGAATTTTTTATAATTGATGTGGCATCATTGGCCGGAGATATAAATTGTTGAAAGATGAAAATAAATTTGGAAATCTCCTATTAACAAAAGCATCGTTTACCTGCTTCAGGTTATTGAGTTTACAATCACCTTATAAAATTCATAATTTATCATATTATCGGTATATTATTGTTGGCCATAGTAAGTGTCAGAGTCGACCTCTCGTCAGTACTTCTTCGAGATTAGACTGGATACTTACTGGGTACGTGTTGTTTTCATACTCATACTACACTTGCTGCACATTTTGTTATACAAGCACATGTATGTTTAGTGGCCTTGCGGGCGCAATGGCATGGTTGATACGGGGATTTAGATGAGCTGCATCTTATGAGACGATCCGCAGCCAGCAGAGTCTCCTTCAGAGTACTTGTACTTTCTTTTCTGTCCAAATTTGCATTCCGGACAGTTATTATATTTTATTTTACTTCCTGGTAAATGCTCATGCACTTGTGACACCGGGTTCTGGATGATTATGGGATATTTAGTATTGAAATTGGAAAACATTATTATTATTCTTTAAAGTTCATCTTTTACTAGTTAAATTGAAGGAAATTTATGATTTCAAAAATATTTAAATGAGAATTAAATTAGCTATTTAGTGTTGGCTTGCCTGATATTGGTGTCCTGCGCCATCACGAACTTTAACAGATTTTAGGTTGTGACATAAAGATATACTGTCACGAACCAAATCACATAATAGGTCGTGATGGCGCCCAACTATGCTGCTAGGCAAGCCAACACGTGAACCTCTACTTAACTATCCATTTTAAAATTTTAAAATCAGGAATTTCATTAAATAAATAGAATAAAATCTAGCACTCATATAAACATGTTCGTTTTTTTTTTACCAAATTTCCGAATATAAATAAATCATAAAGTGTCACGACCCAATTTCCCCTCTATAAGACGTTGTGATCGCACCTAGTCTCTACGATTAGGTAAGCCTAATATTTTTGCGAAAAATGAAATGGAGATCATAAAAATTAACAACTAACAGTAACAGATAATTAAAACAAGCATTTGAGATGCCGCCCGGCATATACAATAATCATCTCTCGAAATACACACAACTCTCCCATGACCTGGAACACCATAAGTCACAAGCTTCTAAGAATTTGTAACTTTTCTATACATCAGTGTCTGAGGAAATAGGGAAGAATTAACATAAGGGGATAGAGGGGGACTCTGAGGTCTACGGACGCGGGCAGATGTACTTTAAGGTCTCCTGAACAGCAGCAACCGTGCAACTAAACTCGAGGTTTGTAGGAGGTACCTGGGTCTGCATACAAAAAACATGTGCAGGAAAGGGTATGAGTACACCGCAACGGTATCTAGTAAGTTTCAAGCCTAACCTCGGTCGAGTAATGACGAGGTCAGGTAACGACCCTACTGGTATATAATAGTAAATAAGACAGAACAAGAATTATCGCAGTAAAATAAAGACTTATATTTAACCACAAGGAAATCACAGAAGGATAACAGTACAGTACATAGAAATATCAACAGGGAATCTCCCGAGATACCGTCTCGTAATCCCAAACGTAAATGTGTAGGGGGATCTTCATGGATACCGTCCCGTTGTCCCAAATTAAATATGCAGGGGAATCTCTCGGGATACTGTCCCGTAGTCCCAAAGTAAATATGCAGGGGGATCTCCCGGCATACCGTCCCGTAGCCCCAAAGTATATATGCAGGGGGATCTCCCAGGATACCATCCCGTAATACCAAAGTAAATATGCAGTGGAATCTTCCGAGATACCGTTCCGTAGTCCGAAAGTAAATACACAGCTCAAACAATTGAAATAACAACTACAACACGAAATCCTACAATTTAGACTAAGTACAAGTCATGGAAGAAGCAGGGAATTCACTAAGAATGCTGCATAAAGTTCAGATAAGCAATTAAGACACTTAGACATGCTATTCTAAACTAAACAGGATAATTACATATGCTAGTATTACTCAATTAAAGTGAAACAGGTTATTACTTAGTGAAAAACGGAGTTTTACAACAAATAGCCCGTGTACGCACTCGTCACTTCTCGTACACGGGGCTCACATATCAAAACAATAACAAATCCTAAGGGGAGTTCCCCCATGCAAAGTTAGGCAAGCCACTTACCTCGCACCGAGATCAAATCAATCCGTAACAATGCTCTTTCCACGAATATCCGACTCCGAATGGCCCAAATCTAGCCAAAATCAATTACATATCATAAATATAACTACAAGAAACTAATCTAGCTAATCAAAGCTAAAGCAAGAAATTGGAAAATCGCCCTAAAAAGTCTCCCCGGGCCCACGTCTCGAAATCGGGTAAAAGTCATAAAATACGAATGCCCATTGACTCACGAGTCTAACCATACAAGAATTACTTGAATCCGACCTCAAATTGCCTTTCAAAACTCGAAATTTTAGTCTCTGAAGTTTCAACCACTTTTCCCCAAATTTCCAACTCAAATCCCTAATTAGAATATGAAAAATAGCAATAGATTCATGAAATATAGCCCAATCCGAGTAAAAATCACTTACCCTAACAATCTTTTCGAAGAAACCTCGAAAAATCTCCTCAGACCGAGCTCCCAAAGTCCCAAATTCAAAATGGGAATCAAATCCTCGAATTTCTCTTTTCTGCCTAGTTATTTCCGCATCTGCGGAATTCCCATTGTAGGTGCAGATTCCACTTAAAACTCAGCGTCTGCTTCTGTGATCAAAGGGTCGCACCTGCGTCTGCGCACTTGCGGGCGCTAGTCCGCTTCTTCAGTCCTTCACCGCTCGTGTGAACACTCTAATGCATTTGCAGGCATCACAGATGCGGAATTCACCTCTCACCTTTGACCCCTGGCTACTCCTCCATTTTCCGCATATGCGCTTGACTCTCCACACGTACGATCCCGTACCTGCGGTCTCCCCACCGCATGTGCGAAAACACTATAAACCAAAAAGTTCAGCCATTTGCATAAGTCCAATTTCAATCCGTTAAGCATCCGAAACACACCCGAGGCCCCCGCGACCTATGCTAAACATACCAACAAGTCCTAAAATACTATACGAACTTAGTCGAGCCCTCAAATCCCATCAAACAACGCTAAAACTGTGAATCACCCTCCAATTCAAACTTAAAGAACTTGAAACTTCAAATTTCTTCAACCGACACTGAAACCCATCAAAACACGTCCGATTAACCCCAAATTTCGCACACAAGTTATACTAATCATTACAGACCTACTACAAACTTCCGAAATTGGAATCCGACCCCGATATCAAAAAAGTCCACTACCTGTCAAAATCTCCAAAAATCGACTTTCGCTATTTCAAGACTAAATAAGCTACAGACCTCTAAAACACAATCCGGCCACGCCCCTGAGTCCAAAATCACCCAACAAAGCTAATGGAACCGATGAAACTCCATTCCGGAGTCGTCTTCACACAGTTCCGGCTACAGTCCAAATCATAAGACTTATGCCTCTATTTAGGGAGTAAGTGTCCCAAAACACTCCAAAAACCAAAACGAATCCTCCTGGCAACTCACTTAAGCAGAAAAAGATACGGGGGAAGCAGTAAATAGGGGATCGAGATTCTAACTCTCAAAACGACCGGCCGGGTCGTTACATCCTCCCCATCTTAAAACAATCGTTCGTCCTTGAACGAGTGTAGAGACATACCTGAAGTGGTGAAAAGATGAGGATAACAGCTGTGCATATCCTGCTCGGTCTCCCAAGTGGCCTCCTCGAGCGGCTGATCCCTCATCTGTACCTTCACTAAAGCAATGTTCTTTGACCTCAACTTTCGAACCTTCCTATCCAAAATAGCCACTGGCTCCTCAACATATGATAGATCCTTGTCCAATTGGACTGAGCTAAAATCCAACACGTGAGATGGATCACCATGATACTTTCGGAGCATAGAAACATGGAATACCGGATGAACTCCTGCTAGACTGGGAGGTAGGGAAAGCTCATAAGCAACCTCCCCAACTTGCCGCAACACCTCAAAGGGACCAATAAACCTTGGGCTCAGCTTGCCCTTCTTTCTAAACCTCATAACGCTTTTCATAGGTGAAACTCGGAGCAACACCCGCTCTCCAACCATGAATGTAACATCATGAACCTCCTGATCTACATAGCTCTTCTGTCTAGACCGGGCCGTGCGAAGTCGATCCTGAATCACCTTAACCTTTTCCAAGGCATCCTGAACCAAGTCTGTACCCAATAATCTGGCCTGACCCGGCTCGAACCAACCCACTGGGGACCGACACTGCCTACCATAAAGAGCCTTATACAGTGCCATCTGAATGCTGCACTAATAACTGTAGGTTGTACATAAACTCTGCAAGGGACAAGAACTGATCCCAAGAACCTCCAGACTCCACCACACACGCAATGAGCATATCCTCTAGAATATGAATAGTGCGCTCGGACCGCCTGTCCGTCTGAGGGTGAAATGCTATGCTCAGCTCCACTCGAGTAGCTAACTGATGCGTAGGGCGCTCCAGAATCGTGATGTAAACTGCATACCCCGGTCAAAGACGATAGATACCAGTATGCCATGAAGCCTGACAATCTCGCAGATATAAACTCGAGCCAGCCGCTCGGAAGAATAAGTAGTCATCACAGGAATGAAATGAGCTCACTTGGTCAGCCTATCAACAATCACCCAAACTACATCAAACTTTCGCTGAGTCCACGGGAGTTCAACAACTAAATCCATAGTGATCCGCTCCTATTTCCACTCCGGAATCACCAACTTCTGAAGCAACCCACCAGGCCACTGATGTTCATACTTCACATGCTGGCAATTTAGTGGCACCCGGTTGAATGGAGTACCGCGAGCTGTGAGTCTCCTGGAGAATCAACTCACGCAATCCGTCTACATTGGGCACACACAGCCTGCCCTGCATCCTCAATGCACCATTATCCCCAATAGTGACCTCTTTAGCATCACCGTGCTGAACCACGTCCTTAAGGATAAGCAGATGGGGGTCATCACACTGATACTCCCTAATACGATCATTAAGAGAAGACAAGGAGACCACACAAGCCAAAACTCGACTCGGCTCAGAAATATCCATTCTAACAAACTGGTTGGCCAAAGCCTGAACATCCAATGCCAATGGCCTCTCTATTGCTGGTAAATATGTTAAGCTCCCGAGACTGTCCGCCCTGCAACTCAAGTCATTAGCCACCACATTGGCCTTTTTGGGATGCTATAGAATAATGGTACCATAATCCTTAAGCATCTCTAACCACCTCTACTGACGCAAGTTAAGATCCTTCTGCTTGAACAGATGCTGCAAACTCCAGTGATCAGTGTAGATCTCACAGGGGACACCGTACAAATAGTGGCTCCAAATCTTCAGGGCATGAACAATAGCTGCTAAATCAAGGTCGTCGACCGGATAGTTCATTTCATGTACCTTCAACTGTCTGGACACGTAGGCAATCACCCTATGGTCCTGCATCAACACCGCACCGAGACCAACTCGCGACGCATCACAATAAACAGTACCTCGAACCTATAGGGAATACCAATACTGGGGATATAGTTAAAGCCATCTTGAGCTTTTAAAAGCTCTCCTTACACTCCTCTGTCCACCTGCACGGAGAACCCTTCTAGGTCAGCCTGGTCATAGGTGCTGCAATAGATGAAAATCCCTCAACAAATTGACGGTAATAACCCACCAAACCAAGAAAACTCCGGATCTCAGTTGCTGAGAACAGTGTGGTCCAACTCTGAACTGCTTCCACCTTTTTCGTATCAACCTTGATCCCTTCACTCGACACTACGTGACCAAAAAATGCCACGAAATCTAACCAAAACTCACATTTTGAGAACTTTGCATATAACTTCTTTTCTCTCAAGGACTGATGCACTGTCCTTAGGTGCTGCTCATGCTCCTCTCGACTCCAGGAGTACACCAAAATGTCGTCAATAAAGACAATGACGAATGAGTCAAGATAGGGCTGAAATACACTGTGCATCAAATGCATAAATGTTGCTAGGGCGTTGGTCAGCCAAAATGACATCACAAGGAACTCGTAATGACCATATCGAGTCCTGAAAGCAGTCTTCGGGATATCTGGCTCTCAAATCTTTAACTGATGATAACCTGAACGCAAGTCAATCTTGGAAAATACTCTAGAACCCTGTAACTGATCAAATACGTCATCAATACCAGGCAAAGGATACATGTTCTTCATTATGACTTTGTTCAACTGGCGATAATCAATGCACATTCGCATAGAACCATCCTTTTTCTTCACAAACACGACTGGAGCTCCCCAAGGTGACACACTGGGCCGAATGAAGCCCTTATCTAGCAATTCCTGTAACTGTTCCTTCAACTTCTTCAACTCAGGAGGGGCCATACGATATGGAGGAATAGAAATGGGCCGAGTGCCTGGCAACAAATCAATACCAAAGTCGATATCTCTGTTGGACGGCATGCTCGGAAGATCAGTTGAGAAAACATCAGGGAAATCCCTCACTACTGGGACTGACTAAACTATAGGGGTATCAATACTGACATCTCTCACATAAGCTAGATACGCGTCACACCCCTTCTCAACCATTCGTTGAGCTTTAAGAAATAAAATATTCCACTCTAATTGCGATAGACCTGGCATGGCCGGTATCACGGTCTTGGCGTGACAATCAAGAATAGCATAAGGGTGACAACCAGTCCATGCCCAAGATAATATCAAAATCTACCATACTAAGCAATAATAAATCGGTTCTGGTCTAAAAACCACTAATAACAATCAAACACGACTGATACACACGGTCAGCAACAATAGAATTTCTCACGGGTGTAGACACATGAACCCACAATGGCTCCTCCTCCTCCTCAGTTACCATGATCTCGAGACTATCCAATCTCGCTGCTCCTTCAACCAAAGCATGAACATCCATAGTCTGATTGCCTCCCATTCACTGGAACTAAATGCCGAGTCTCTAAACCATGATTTGAGAAATCCTCCTCTTGGGAGATTCAGTGTCGCGACCCATAAATATGCACCCTACCATTCACACCAGCACTGTGCGATAACAATGCATGAACATCACAATACATTGTGCATAGCCTTGAAACCATAGGCAACTCTAACACTGGGCTGATACGACAGAACACCCCTCCACAAGGCGACGATAATAATCCGCCCGAATACACAAGGAAAAATATCCTGCACCACATCTGCAGCACCACTACAACTCCTTGATGCCCAATTGATAGCATGCTCTCAACATCGTATAAGAATGAGTGGAAGGAAATAAAGACATATGCTTCAATGAAATCAAACCGCATGACAAGGAATAAAGAAGGGAAGTTCATTCTACTAACAACCTGTAGCCTCTCGAAGATAAGTACAGACGTCTCCATATTGACCCGCAAGATTCTACTAGACTAGTCACTGACTCCACTCCCGAATATATATGTGAGTTATAAAATTCAAGTAAAACTATCGGACTAATACGCAGAACGCAGAAGAAATCCGTAAAAGAAAGTTCAATTTCCACGACTAATCAAGTAGCTCGTCAAGTATCTAAAATAGCAAGTCCGGTACTCTACGCGAGTCTAGACTCAAGCTAAATACAAATTAAAGCATTTGAACAGGCAATAATTGCTCAAATAGTACAATTAAAGCATGGCGCGAGTCTAAGTCTACCCCCACATATTCTGGAATTCTAGCATACGCACGGACAATCGTCACCTTGCACGTGCGTAACTCCCACAACATGTAGCACATAATAAATATAACACCTATGGGATAAATTCCCCCTCACAAGGTTAGACAGAAGACTTACGTCGCTCGGAATTCTGATAACCGACTCCAACGCCTCTCTAAATCCTCATATCTATGCCAAACGATCCGACACTAATCAAACAACGTGCAAACCAATCAAAATATACTCCAATACTCATAATTTAAAAATTTATAATAATTCTCAACTCCGCTCAAAAAGTCCACATAATCAACTCCCGAGTCCACGTGCCGGATTCCGAAAATTATCGTAAATTAATATTACGCATAACTTATATAGTATATATCCAATTATTTACCATTTCATAACTTTGGGGCTCAAACCCCCATTTTCAACAATCTAAACACAGATAAAAAGAATAACCAACGAAAATAATCATGGAAAAATATCATAAAGGTTAGATATTTACCCCCGTATAGAGACAAGAACAACACTGTAAAAATTACCTGAAACGGAGCTCTAGAACTCACGATATGCTTAAAATACTAAAATGCTCGGCATGTCCATTTAAAACATTGCTAGGTGATTTTTGTTCTTCGCCTTCACAGGACACCTTCGCGTTCGCGGGACCTCCCTAGCGTTCATGAAGAACAAAAGTTCGCACTAGAAACTAGCAACCTTTTCCGAAAAGAGAAATGGGCATAACTTTGTTACACGACCTCGGAAATCGACGATTCTTGTTACTATGGCTCTATAATTATGATACGATCTAATGGTTCAATCCAATCACAAATCAAAGATCGTATGATCAATATGCTACACTTTATGCCAAAAAAATGACACCGAACCATCAAATAAGAGCGTGACACAATCCAAACCCATGTCAAACACACCCGAGGCCCCCGGGACCTCCGGGATCCCGTCCAATCACACAAACCAGTCCCAAAATATAACAAGAACATAGTCGATGCCTCAAATCATACCAAGTAACATCAAAACCATGAATCACACATCAATTCAAGCCTAATGAAATAATGAACTTTTAAATTTCTAAAACCCATGCCGAACCATACCAAATCAACCCGGAATGACCTTAAATTTTGCATGCAAGTCTCAATTAATACAACATAACTATACCAAGGCCAAGGTGGTAAATAGGTTTCTAGTATAGTATAGCTTGGTAAATTTCTCAAAAACTTATGGTCTAAACTCTAAAGGGCATGAGGAATGTAATCAGATGGTAAACAAATCTTCTTAATCAATTTATCTCTTAAATGGAATAGCTAGCTAGTTTGATTATTTCTTTTGCTTTGGCATTGTACATGGTAAAAATATCAAGAGTTTTAAGAAAGAACCTCTATCTTGCAAGCTCTAATTTATTTTTTAATCATCTGTATCTTTCCCCCTCCCCCAAAAAAAAGAAAAGGAAAACAACTTAAGATACGTTAATTAACCAGGGTAAGGTATAAAATATATACAAACGACACGTCTCATATATTTATTGATTTGGTGAAATTACAGAATGTTGGTAAGCTTTTTTCAGAAAGATAATGGGGTTATTAAGAATTAAGCCTTTCAATTTCATTATTAATCTATTTATTATAATTCAACCTCTTTTAATTTACTGTAGTATTATTATTATTGTTATCCGAGAGCCAACGAATGTGTTGATAGAAATGACAACAGCTAGCCACTCTAAAGAGGTGCTATTTAGAAATTAGCCAGTGCATCATAAATTTTAGTTTTTCCGTTCAATTTTTCAGGAAAAAAATGTCCTAAATTGCCCTGAAGTTATAATTTTTAGTTTAGAATTTCATGACAAAATAAATACTAACTAATCTCTAAATAGCATCCCTGAGAATGGCTACTATGCACTTATACCAATGTGTTGGGCTAGGGATGTGAATAACGAGGAGATGAAACCCGAGTCCAGAGAAAGTCAAGCCCAACTTAAACCTGGTGCGTCTCACCTCATGAAGTCGAGGGGCATTTGCATATATACCCGCTTTTTGGGTCACGTTTTAACTTGTGCCCTCTTTGCAAAAAAAATTGCAAGCGTACCCACTTTTTCGCGTAACTTCAGCATAGTAGCAAAGGCAATCACGCAAAACTTCAGCATTCTAGTAGACGGGCCTGAAGTAGCAAGTGTGCTGAATCAAGTGTGCTGAAGTTTTTGTTTGTAATTGCTGAACTTAAGCATAGTAGCTGAAGTTTTGTTCTCTATTTGCTGAAGTTTTTGTTTGTAATTACTGAACTTAAGCATAGTAGCTGGAGTTTTGTTCTCTATTTGCTGAAGTTTTTGTTTGTAATTGCACTAAATAAGCTGAAGTTTTTTATTCTGGATTCATTAGTTTTGTCATTAAGCTTTTTCAAAAACTTCAGCAGAAGATGCTGAAGTTATTTAGTTCATTTATAAAAACTTCAACACTAAATAAGCTTAAGCTTTTTTGTCCTGGACAAACTTTTTCAAAAACTTCAGCAGAAGATGCTGGAGTTATTTAGTTCATTTGTAAAAACTTCAGCACTAATGAAGTTTTTTTTCCTGGATTCATTAGTTTTGTCATAAAGCCTTTTCAAAAACTTCATCAGAAGATGCTGAAGTTATTTAGTTCATTTGTAAAAACTTCAACACTATATAAGCTGAAGTTTTCGAAAAAGCTTTCTAACATACTAGATAAATAATCAGATTGCCAACAATATCTAAATCATAAATTTTGGAAACAATAAACGTGAAAAGAACAGAATTATCATTGTCTACTGACTTACGTACGTGAAATATTCACAAATTATTTATAATTTGTTTTTAAATAATCTGATAAATATATTTATGGCAATCATCTTATGAACTGAAGTTTCATAGCAGCACCAATAGCAGCAGAAGAAAGAAGAAGATGAAGAAGAAGAAGAAAACGAAGGAGGAGAAGGAGAAGGAGAAGGAGAAATGGGGACTGAAATTGTTTAAAAAGTGGGTACAAGTTAAAACTTTTTTAAAAAATGGGTATAGGTGCAATTTTTACTGAACCCGAGGGATAATGGGCCGACTCTTGGAACTTGCAACTGAAAAGTTCTTATTTTGGACCCAAATCTAATTATGAGATGATGGATCATTCAAAGAGTTAACCAGGCCAATACACAGCAATACAATTTCGAAGGAAAAACTACCCATTTTTGGCCTTTTAGAGCAATGATGCTATCAATATTAGCCAATCCATAAAATACTACCAAAATAGCAAATGCTATCAATACTAGCCCTAAATCCTTTTTCTATTACAAAATTACTAATTTTCAAGTTTCGAAGCCTTTAACGGCGCATCTGTTTGGCAGTTGAGCTTAAACTCCATTCAACGATGAGAAATAGCTTGGGTCTCCAAACTGTGAACCAGTAGCCAATCTCTCAATCAGCCACCGCCTGCTCCGAAATTTGCACAGAAAGTGCAGAGTGCAGTATCAGTACAACCGACCCCATGTACTAGTAAGTGTCGAGCCTAACCTCGACGAGGTAGTGACGAGGCTACGGCGGGGCAGTTACAATATAATCTCCATACAGTGCATAATAAAACAGAAAGAAGGACGGAACAAATAAATAGCAACTTGCAAGGAAAGAATACAGAATGCCGGTATCTCATCAGTATCCAGCTATAAACAATCCTTAAATGTAAAGCCAAATTACAGAATAACTTGCACGGTAGAAGAAAGGTACATAAACACATAAACTGATGCGGCGCGCATCCCGATCCCACCATATAATCAATGTCAATATGAAATATTCACCCTTATTACTCCATTTCAATCCACCCTTATTCCTCTTGTTGCGGTGTGCAACCCGATCCTACCGTACAATAGTAATTCACCCTTATTTCTCCTCAACATACCACCCTCATTACTCCTGTTGTGGCGTGCAACCCGACCCCACCAGACAATAGCATTTCACCCTTATTGCTCCTCAATGTATCACCCTTATTCCTCCTGTTGCGGCTCGTAACCCGATCCCACCATTCAGTACCAATCAAAAAATAAGAACATGAGTTTCACAATTTAGCTCAAAATTCTCCATATAATTTAAGCCTCAAACCAAAGCACACAGAAAGCTATAGAATTATGAAACTTCACTCAATTAATACTACACACCGAGACCAACCCAAAACGTACCATAAAACACTGATAAACCAGCTTAAACCAATAATTTGATACAATAAAACTGCGGGATAGCTAATACCTTCAATAATAAAAAAAAACGATGTCTAACAAGTAACAATTAAACATGGAAATACCAATAATCATGTAGCAGTAAAGACAGGAAGATAATATATTAAGAACGAGGATAGGAACAGACAAAACAGACAATTTGGCGGCGCATAGGTACTCGTCACCTCACCTATACGCCACTCACATGGATTTTCATAGCAAATTAAGTCGGGGATCCCTAATCCCCCGAGTCAAAGTTAGACACAATATTTACCTCGATCCGCAGGCCACTCACTACTCAAATACCGCTTATCCTCTAGTTTCCACCTCTGAACCACTCGTATCTAGTCATAATTAACTTAATAACATCAATTATCGCTAAAGAAATCAATTCCAATGCATAATTATAAGTCTCCCAACATTTCCCCCAAAAAGTTAAAAACCGACCCCAGGCCTGCTTGGTCAAAACTCGAGGTTCGGACCAAAATCCATTCACCCCCGAGCCCAAATATGTAATTGTTTTCGGAATCCGACCCCAAATCGAGGTCTAAATCCTCAAATTTGGAAAATCCCCAATTCTCCCAAAATCCCTAATTTTCTACCCTTAGAGAACACGATTTAGGACTAGGAATTCATTGGGTGATGATAGAAATTGAAGAAAACGAGTTAAAGAACACAAACCTATGATTTGGTGTAATTCCTCTTCAAAATCGCCCTAGGTCGAGTTCTAGTGATGAAATTAGAAATTTGGGAAGAAGTCCCATTTTTTGAAGTCTATTTTAAAACACTGGACAGGTCTTCATCGCGTTCGCGAGAGACCTGTTGCGATCGAGATGCACAGCAGCCAGAAAGGCCTTCACGTTCGCGAAGAGCTCCATGCATTCACGATGGTCTGTCCCCCCTAACCTTCGCGTTCGCGAGCCTAAGATCGCGTTCGCATAGAACAACTTGATGATCCCCAGCCCACCTCCATTTTACTATACACGTTCACCTGATGCCGGTCGCTTTCGCGAAGAGTAGTCCCCCAGTGCTCTGCGTTCGTGACCTTGGCTACGCGTTCGCGATGAACAAACCCATCCCCAACCCAGATTACACTTTGCGTTCTTGTGAGAAGCTTCGCAAACGCGAAGAAGGAAACCAACAAGGGCTGAAGCTGCAGAAAACCAGCATTTTCCTATGTCTAAAACACCCCGAAGCCTATCTGAAACTCAGCCGAGCCCTCGGGGCTCCAAACCAAACATGCACAGAAGTCTAGAAATATCATACAGACTTGTTCGCGCGATCAAATCGTCAAAATAACACTTAGAACAACGAATTTAGCACCAAATTGCATGAAATTTTCAAGAAAGTTTTAAAACTTCTATTTTCTCAACCGAATGTCCGAATCATGCCAAATCAGTTCCGTTTCTTACCAAATTTCACATATAAGGTATAAATATCATAACGGACCTATATCGGGCTCCAGAACCAAAATACATACCCGATACCAACAAGATCAAATGTTAACCAAATTCTTAAAAGCTTTATAATTTTAGTCTTACAATTTTCATCAAAAATTCATTTCTCGGGCTAAGGACCTTGGAATTCGATTCCGAGCATACGCCCAGGTCCCATATTTTTCTAAGGACCCACCGGGACCGTAAAAACATGGGTCTGGGTCCGTTTACTCAAAACGTTGACCGAAGTGAACTAAAATAAACTTTGTAGGGCAAAAGTTATTATTTCATCAATTTTCCACATAAAAGCTTCCCGGAACTAGGCCCGGACTGCACACACAAATTGAGGAGGAATAAAATGAGGTTTTTAAGGCCTCGGAACACGGAATCGAGTTCCAAAACATAAGATGACCCTTTGGGTCATCACATTCTCCACCACTAAAACAACTGTTCGTCCTCGAACAGACATAGAAAAGTACCTGAGCTGGAGAAAAGGTGGGGATATCTGCTCCGCATATCAGACTCGGACACCCACCTAGCTGCCTCAACAGGCTGACCTCTCTACTGCACTCGAATCGAAGGATAATTTTTATCTCAACTAACGAATCTGCCGGTCTAAAATGGCTGCCGGCTCCTCCTCGTAAGTCAAATCCTGGTCAAACTGGACAGTGTTGAAGTCTAACACGTGGGATGGATCTCTGTGATACATCCGAAGCATGGACACATGAAACGCTGGATGTACGGCTGATAAACCTTGGGGGCAACGCAAGTCTTTAGGCCACCTCTCCCACTCGATCAAGAATCTCAAAAGGTCCGATGAACCTAAGGCTTAACTTGCCCTTCTTCCCAAACCGCATCACACCCTTCATGGGTGACACCCGAAGCAACACCCTCTCTCCGACCATGAATGGCACATCACCAACCTTACAGTCGGCATAACTCTTTTACCTGGACTGAGCTGTACGAAGTCTATCCTGAATGATATTAACCTTATCCAAGGCATGCTGCACTAAATCTGTACTCAATAACCAAGTCTCCCCTGGCTCAAACCACCCAACCGGCCATCGACACCGTCTACCATATAATGCCTCATAGGGAGCCATGTGGATGCTCGACTGATAGCTGTTATTGTAGGCAAACTCTGCTAATGACAAGAACTGATCCCAAGACCCTCCAAAGTCAATAACACAGGCGCGAAGCATATCCTCCAAGATCTGAATAGTACGCTCGGACTGTCCGTCCGTTTGAGGATGAAATATTGTGCTCAACTTGACCCGCATACCCAACTCACGTTGTACTGCCCTCCAGAAATGCGAGGTAAACTGTGTACCTCGATCAGAAGTGATATACATGGGCACACTGTGAAGACGAACGATCTCACGGATATAAATCTCTGCCAACCGCTCCGAAGAATAGGAAAGTGCCACAGGAATGAAATGCGTTGACTTGGTCAGTCTATCCACAAAAACCCAAACTGCATCGAACTTCCTCAAAGTCCGTGGGAGTCCAACAACGACATCCATAGTGATACGCTCCCACTTCCACTGAGGAATCTCTATCTTCTGAAGCAAACCACCAGTTCTCTAATGCTCGTACTTTACTTGCTCACAATTTAGACACCGAGCTATACATCCAACTCTATCCTTCTTCATCCTCCTCCACCAATAATGCTGCCGCAAGTCCTGATACATCTTAACGATGCCCGGATGAATAGAATATCGGGAATGGTGGGCCTCCTCTAGAATCAACTCACAAAGTCCATCCACATTAGGCACACAAACACAACCCTGCATCCTCAAAACTCCATCAACTCCAACCGTAACCTGCTTGGCATCACCGTGCCGCACTGTGTCCCTAAGGACAAGCAAATGAGGGTCATCATACTGTCGATCTCTGATGCACTCAAATAAGGAAGACCAAGCGGCTGTGCATGCTAACTGGCCTCAGAAAAATCCAACCTCACGAACTTATTGGCTAAGACCTGAACATCTAACGCAAGCGGTCTCTCACCGACTGGAATATACGCAAGGCTGCCCATACTAGCTGACTTCCTACTCAAAGCATCAGCCACCACATTGGCCTTCCCGGTATGATAGAAGATGGTGATATCATAGTCTTTCAATAGCTCCAACCACCTTCTCTGCCTCAAATTGAGGTCCTTCTGCTTGAACAAATACTGCAAACTCTTATGATCCGTGAACACCTCACATGACACACCATATAAATAGTGCCTCCAAATCTTCAGCGCGTGAACAATGGCTGCAAACTTTAAGTCATGAACTGGATAATTCTTCTCGTGAATCTTTAGCTGCCGCGAAGCATATGCAATAACCTTGCCACCCTGCATAAATACCGCACCAATTCCAATATGATATGCATCACAATATACACTATAGGGCCCTAAACCTATGGGAAATACCAACGTCGGCGCCATAGTCAAAGCAGTTTTGAGCTTATGAAAGCTCGCCTCACACTCGTTCGACCATCTGAACGGGGCACCCTTCTGAGTCTACCTGGTCAACGGGGCTGTTATTGATGAAAACCCCTCCACAAAGCGACAGTAATAAGCCGTCAATACCAAGAAACTACGGATCTGTGGCTGAAGTAGGACTAGGACAATTCTGAAAGGCCTCAATCTTCTTAGGATCTACCTGAATACCCTCTGCTGATACAACGTGACCCAAGAAAGCAACTGAACTCAACCAAAACATACATTTCGAAAACTTAGCATATAATTGGCTGTCTCTCAGAGTCTGAAGAACGATCAGAAGATGCTACTCATGCTCTTCTCGACTGCGGGAGTAGATCAAGATATCATCAATAAAAACAATCACAAAGGAATCCGGATAGGGCGTGACCACCCGGTTCATCAAATCTATAAATGTTGCTGGGGCATTTGTCAGCCCGAATGACATCACTAGAAACTCATAATGCCCATACCGAGTCTGAAATGCTGTCTTAGGGACATCACAACACTAATCCTCAACTGATGGTAGCCAAACCTCAAATCGATCTTTGAAAATACCTTGGCACCCTGAAGCTGATCAAATAAGTCGTTAATCCTCGACAATGGATACTTGTTCTTGATGGTGACTTTGTTCTACTGCCGATAGTCTATGCACATCCTCATCGACCCATCCTTCTTCTTCACAAACAACACCGGCACACCCAGGACGAGACACTAGGTCTAATAAAGCACTTATCAAGAAAATCTTGCAACTGCTCCTTCCATTCTTTCAACTCTAGCGGGCCATGCGGTACGACGGAGTAGAAATAGGTTGAGTGCCCGCAGCCAAATCAATGCAAAAGTCAATGTCCCTGTTTGCATCACCGGCAGGTCTGCAAGAAATACCTCTGTCAACTCCCGAACATCTGGTACAGAATCCATGGAAGGAACCTGCGCACTAGAATCACGAACATAAGCCAAATAAGCCAAACACCCTTTCTCGACCATACACTGAGTCTTCATATAAGAGATAACCCTGATGATAGAATGACCAGGAGTCCGTCTCCACTCTAATTGAGGCAATCTCGGCAACACTAAGGTCACGGTCTTAGCGTGACAGTCCAATATAGCATGATAAGCTGACAGCCAATCCATCCCCAAAATAACATCGAAATCAACCATATCTAGAAGTAGGAGATCTATGCTTTTCTAAAACCCCCAATAATAACCATACATGAACGATAGACACGATCTACAACAATTCAATCCCCCACCGGTGTGGACACATACACGGGAGCACTCAAAGAATCATGAGGCACAACCAAATATGAAGCAAAATAAGATGACACATAAGAGTATGTAGACCCTGGATCAAATACAACTGAAGCATCTCTACTGCAAACCGAAACAGTACCTGTGATAACAATATCGAATGACTAAGCTCAGGCCTAGCTGGGAAAGCATAACATCAAGGCGGGCCCCACCACTCTGAACCGTATCCTTGGGACGGCCTCGTACTAGTTGTCCTCCACCTCTAGCGGCCTGGTATCTACCTCTAACAGCCTGACCTCTACCTCTACCGAGCTGATCCCTACCTCTGGCTCCCTGGCCCCTACCTCTAGCTGGCTGAGCGGGCGGTGCTGAGATCATGGCATGAGAACCCTACTGCTGTGACTGAAAACCCACTAATCTCGGACAAGTCCTCCTAATATGCCCATACTCACCACACTCGAAACATCCATCCTGATACTGTGGCTGAGGAAACTGAGACTGACTCTGACGGGATGACTGACCACGATAATAACTCTGAAGAGGAGGTTCTCTGATAGGAGCAGACGGTGCACTATAAGCTGGACGCCCTGAAGGTGGTACATAAGGACCACGACTCCCTGAAGCTCCATGGGATGTCTAATATGCTAAATGAAATGGCCTGGGAGGATGGACCCTACCAAAAGTACCCCGGCCTCAAGATGAGGCCCCACTGAATCTACCGGAGTGACGAGTCCTCTTGTCAGACCCCTGACCACTCCCCTGAGCTAGAACAATCTCAACTCGTCAAGCCACATTGGCTGCATCCTGGAAAGAAATCTCACTCCCTGTCTCCTTAGCCATCTGCAATCTGATAGGCTGAGCAAGTCCCTCAATAGACCTCCTCACCCCCTCTCTCTCGGTAGGAAGTATAAGAAGAGCATGACGGGCCAAATCAACAAATCTAGTCTCAAACTGAGTGACAGTCATAGAACCTTGCTAAAGGCGCTCGAACTGCCTCCGATAGTCCTCTCTCTGAGTGATAGGAAGATACTTCTCCAGAAATAGCTGAGAGAACTGGTCCCAAGTAAGAGCTGGCAACCTAGCTGGTCTGGCCAAACAAAAATCCCTTCACCATTTCTTGGCGGAACCTGACAGACGAAAGGCAGCAAAGTCAACCCCATTGGTCTCCACTATCCCCATGTTATGTAATACCTCGTGACAACTGTCTAGATAGTCCTAGGGATCCTCTGAAGATGTACCACCATAGGTAGAGGTGAAAAGCTTGGTAAACCTATCCAATCTCCACAAAGCCTAAGAAAATATAGCTAATCCATCGCCGGTCTGTGCTGTAACACCCGACGGAACTACCCCAACGGGCTGAGCTGCTGGAGTCTAAAACTGAGGAGCCATCTGCTCCGGAGTGTGTGTTGCGGGAGTCTGGGCTCCTCCCCCAACCTAAGAGACAGCTGGTGCTACAAGAAATGTGCCAGCCTGAGCAACACTGTCGCGCCGCTTTTTTCCCCCCTCCTCGCGGGGGGAAGTCCGGGTTTCGACATTCACGGGGTGTAATGACTCATTTCCTTTTGGGAATCGGTTATTTGAAGAGTCGCCACCTAATGGATTATGGTGCGTTAGGGCACCTAGAGCGATTAAATCTTGGGTTGGTTTGCATTACGAAAGATTAGGGTAAGGGCTCGAAGTAACCTCGAGGGGAAGGTGTTAGGCACCCCTCTTGGTCCACAACTGCGGGTCCCGGCCGAACTTATATTCACAAATTAGTCTATAAATAAACAATTGAAGAAAGTAATAGCAAGTAGAGCATGTTGGGCATTGTACAAAAATAAGAATTTAAACAGGTTGTGAAAAAGGGAAAAATGAAGTTTCAAGCAAAAGGATTTGGGGGAGAAGGAGGTCCTAGGTTGTTTATCCTATAGGATCATATCAGTACAATTCCCGGTAATCACTCCTTCAAAAGGGGCTACGCGTGGCATTAGCGCACCGATCATCATACCCATGTCTACCCTTCCCATCGCCTTATTGGTCATGCAAAGCAAGTGTTGGTCACGAAATCCTGCCGTGTGCTGCTACCCGTCCCCTCTTAGTGGTCCCGGAGGGAGTTAGGACCTCTACCTGTAGGTAGTTCTAGACAGACCCCTAAGGTTTTTTAAAGGTGAAAATTCTAAGGTGACAAGCAAAACAATTAGGACTTTGAGCAAACAAGAACAGGAAGGAGTAGATAAAGGCTCAATTTTCCTCCTCAAGTAAACATACAAGCAGCACGACTCGAACACAGTTAAGGTCTTTATTAATCAAAGTCCTAAAGCAGGATCTCTAAGTGACTGTGCCAAAATAGACCAAACCTTTATATCCAGAAGTTATAACCTAGAAGTTTCCTAGGGGCTCTTTTTATAAAAAATATCAGAATCAGAAACGTTAAACAACAGAAAAGAGCTTCAGCGGAGTGCAGTTTTGAAAATGCCCTAAGGCTTGCCTATATGCAGCATACTATGTCTATATTGATGCAGAGATACACAGGTTTTCGAGATAGACTCCTTTAATACCTATAAGCATGGTATCTAATGAGATTAACGCAATTCTGAAAGAACTTGTTTCAGAAAATGCTTGACACTTAATAAGACTAGTTTTAGAAATGAACTAGGCGTGATGAAGTTGATTTATTAGACCACATTAAATCACCAGATAGAATTGCGAGTGTAGATCCCTATAAACATGATATCTAGGCGTATTACTGATTTTAGCAACATACAGAAAGACTTATTAAAACTGAATCAAAGTTAAGTCCTATAGGCATGGCATCTATATCTGAATTGATTTAAGGCATGATTGTTTGGGACCTATAAACATGGTCTCTAACATGAAAGAATGCAAAACCTTATGAAAATGATTTCTATCTGATGCAAACAAAATTGGAAGTGAGATCCTATAGGCATGATTTCTATTAGGCAAGGCATTCAGATTTAAAAGAGTAAATCCCTATGAGCAGGTTTTCTATTGCGCAAAGCAGGCAGATTTAAAAAGTAAGATCCTAAGATCAGGATTTCTACCCATGTTACCCCATAAAGTATACATCTTCCCACCCTTTTTACTAAATACCCCAAATATCTGTTTACAAATTATTACAGGCCAATGAATGAATTACATAAGTAAAATAGAAAATCAAGAAGCTATTCAATAGGGAGCCAACAATTAGGCCCAAGTTTCCCTAAGCCTCCAATGGTCTCTTAAGCCTCAATTCCATAGACAAATCAGAGTCTAGGTGCATCAAAGTTCCCTGAGGGCCTCAAGGACCCCGGTCAATGCTTACACCTAGACTTAGCAACCAAGAATTGAACAAGTGCAGTGTGAAAAGGCCAGCCTTAGTATGCCAGAGTTCAGAGGGCTCTCAAGAGGATCCCAAGGCAGTACACATACTAGAGGGGGCAGAACTTATTGACAAAGAGTAAAGTGGAGGTGCAAGACACAAGTTGAAAAAGGTTATTAAAGACTGTACTGGAAAGTCTATTTTGGGAACAATTAGTAAAGCAATGTTTGAAAAGAGGTTGGAGTAGTAAACAAGCTTAAACACCTTAAGGAAAGATCACACACAGCTAGTTTACAGAACTCAGTAGTATACAGGGATCAAGGGATTTCGGATACATAGACATTTTAGCTGCACAACCCAGCAAGGATCTTAAGACTGGTTTGGACATGCTCAGAGATAGTTAACTCTGGCATAATCACACACCAGTCAGGAGAAAAACAAACACATAGAAGGGGTGATAAGGATTCAGGGATTCATAGGATGGTAAGCATACAAGAAATAAAAGACAATTAACAAGCATGCTTTGAAACACACATGATGGGATACGTTAATCTATAGGGAAGGGGAGACATAACAACATGCTGATAAGGCGACTTAACTACAAGTTCCACAACAGAACCACAAGTAGAAGCAAACTAGAAATAAAAGAAACTGAAACAATAAGAGAAGCATATTGTTGTTGGAGCTTTAAATCAAAACTAAGACATACCAGTGAAGGTAGAAGTAAGCAGAATGAATGCACAGATGATTAACATTAGCTTTCAGCCGGCTAGTAGTAGCAAATAGCATAAGAGAGAGAGAGGGGGAGCAGAGATTATTAGTAAGAGAGGTAGTTTTTGAAAACCTGTGTCCGTCCGTGGTAATGAAAGTCTTAGAGTATTTATAGTTGAAAAATAGGTAGTAAAACAAGGTATGAATCATAGTAGTATAATAATTGAAGAACTCAGATTCTATCAATTAGAGAATCAAGGAAGTGCTCCCTTAAGTTAAGGGAATCAAATCAAACGGGAAGATTCAGTATCATATAAGGCAAGAAGAAATATCAGTGCTGGACTAAATAAGGAAGGGGTCAAGGTTCAGTAAGCGTGGAGTAGTCGATTAGGACAAAATTCATAAAACCTTAATTAAGGAAATGACTCAGTAAAAATAAAGTACCATAGCAAATAAGGTAATGAAATCAGTCAATTTAAACAGCCAAAGTTTTAAAAGAAAATCTTTCAATCAAATCATCAATTAAGGAAATCAGAATCAATCAAGAGGGAGTCATGATTCTGTATTTTCAACATATAAATAGAGAAGATCAAACAGACGTAGCAAACGGCAAGGTTAATCACATTAACAGAGAGAAGCAAGAGATGAACAAGCAAAATAAGCACAGTCATACAGAAGTGACATAAGTAGCTAAGGATTCAGTAAAACACATTTGAAGCATGGTAACCACGGAAGATTAACAAGAGTCAAGTAAACAGGCTAACACACAAAACCAAAAAAAAAAGAAAATGTTAGAAACTAGGGCTCAGAGCCGAGTTAAAAGGCAGTAGGAACATAAGATCAGTCAAAACAAGCAAGGAACGCGGTTTAATAATAAAGATAATCGATTAAAACAAGTATAGAAGAAATTTCGAGAAACCCTAATTTTAGAAGAAGCAAAATGGTTTAAAGTTGAGGATTTTTCAGAAGAAGCTTGAGAATAATGCAAATCATATGAAGAAACAGACTTAAAATTGTTAAAAAAGAGCACAGATCTAAGAGATTCAAACAGGAGTTAGGGTTTCAAAGGAAACCCAAATAGAAACGAGAGAACCTGTTGCAAACTTCTCAAATCGATAGAAACGAGAGAACCTGTTGCAAACTTCACAAATCGTAACACATATGGTGTGATTTTGCCCAAAGTCACACTAGAAAAGCCTCGAACAACAGAAACTGAAACCCTAGGTCCAAATCAACATGGCCTAGGACCCTTGAGGGCCTTAGAGATGATGACCAAGGCGGTGAGAGACCCATTAGAGGCTTGGGGTTGAAAGGAGGTCGCTGGAGAAGGAGGCGTTTGACAGAGTCTGGTTAGGTTGAGAGAGAAGACTGGAGATGAGAGAGTTTGAGGGCGGCGAAATTAGAAGAGTGATTAGGGTTAGGGGGTCTTTAGGATTAAAAAAGGAAGGGGCTTGGTTGGACCGTTGATCTGGGAGATCAACGGTCAGGATTCAACCGGGTAGGTGGGTTCCGGGTTTGGGTAAGGGTTAATACGGTCTTGGCTCGGGTTATTTAATTAGAAGGTTGGGCCGGGAATTGGTCCGATTTTGGCTACAATTGAAAGCCAAATTTGGCTATAATTTAAATAGCTAGTTTTTCCGTATTTTTAATTTTGATAAATAATAAGTAATTTCTGGAAAATAATTTTAGGTGCCAAAATGATTCAAAATACATAATTAACATTTCAAAATGTATGGGGACAAATTTTGTGCATATAAAATATAATTATACATTAAAAGGGCTAACATTGCAATTATATGCAATTTAGCTTAACAATACTAAATGTAATTATAAAAATGCATGAAAAAATATATTAGCAATATTTTGACATAAGTACAATTATTAAATGAGTAAATCATCATAACAATAATTTGGAAAATATTTATTGGTGTTTTATGGATAAAAAGGGGGAAAATAATCAATTTAAAACCTTAAATTTATGGGAAAAATAATAAAAACCCCGTGCATGCTTATATATGAATATATATGCTATTTTGAAGGTATTTACGCATATTTAAAATATATAAGAAAAAATTGAGTATCAACAACTGCCCTTCTTTACCCGGGAAGGATGAAAGAGTTTTCGAGTAAAGAAATGATGGTCAATTTTGACCGGATGGGATGCTTTGATAGACAGAGGCAGTGCTCCAGTTTTTGAGTTGCCTACATATCCCTGGTTTTATAGGAATCAGGCCATGTGCAGTTCTGGATTCACCTATGGAGTATGCCGATGAAATTATTGTAAGAACGGACACGACATGTGGAAGCAGCTACGATGAGCGATTAAGGCTCGGGACGATTGGAGGAGCTGGAGCGGGATTGCTCCTGCTAGGATGGCGGTTGTTTGCATGCTACCTACAGATAAAAGATGCTACAAACGTATTTGCGAAAATTTAAACATGATGCAGATTCCCTTTTGGACCATGAAGGTTGTCTTCGGACGGTTAAGGATGACGTCTTTGGACCATGACGTCCTGGGCCATGAATTGTTTAATGAGAGATTTGCAGGCCATGAAATGATGTTCTCGGGCCATGAAAATGGTGCCTCCGAACCATGACGCCTTTGAATAATGATATGCAAATTTGGGGAATCCTGAGGGCATGGCATGGTGTCTTCCAGCTATGAGGATGGTGCCTTAAGACTATGACGCCTTTGGACAGATTGGCGATGTTTCAGCCCATGATATGCAATAATATGGGTAACGAGACAAGGTTTAATCTTGCGAAGTAAAGGGCAGAGCTTAACCCAATTGAAAAACAGGCAGAGAGTAATAGAAAATAAAGCAATAGTGATGCAAAGAGGGACAATGCTTAGTCCCGTGCAAGTGGGGAGGCAGGGATTAGCTTTATCCAAAATGGAGGCCGAGCTTAGCCTCATGCAAACATGGAGTCAGGGTTTAGACTCATGCAGGTATGGAGGCAAGGATCAACCTCATGCAAATGTGGAGTCAAGGATTAGACTCATGCAAGGAGAAGGCAGTGCTTAGCCTTATGCAAAATGGAGGTAGATCTTAACCTCATACAAGCTTGGGGACAGGGCTTAGTCCCATGCAAATGGAAAGCAGAGCTTAGCCTTATGCAAAATGAAGGCCGAGCTTAGCCTCATGCAAGCACGGAGTCAGGGTTTAGACTCATGCAGGTGTGGAGGCAAGAATCAGCCTCATACAAATGTGGAGTCAAGGATTAGGCTCATGCAAGGAGAAGGCAGTGCTTAGCCTTATGCAAAATGGAGGTAGAGCTTAACCTCATGCAAACTTGGGGACAGGGCTTAGTCCCATGCAAATGGAAGGCAGAGCTTAGCCTTATGCAAAATGGAGTCAGGGCTTAAACTCATGCAAATATGGAGTCAGAGATTAGACTCATACAACTATGGAGTCAGAGATTAGACTCGTGCAAATGTGGAGTCAGGGCTTAGACTCGTGCAAATGTGGGGTCAGGGCTTAGACTCGTGCAAATATGGAGTCAAAGATTAGGCTCATGCAAATGTGGAGTCAGAGATTAGACTCATGCAAATGTGGAGTAAGAGATTAGACTTATGCAAAGAGAGAATAGCAGATAAGGGTAAAGTATGTCTTAGCTAGGATATATTCAATGTCTGATGGCCGGATGGATGGTGAATCTGCTTTGTGTAAACATGCTTGGCGAATGCGACCGTTACGTCAAATGTGCCTACGCTCAATGAAAAATCGTATGTTTTATGAGGGGAGGTTGGTTCTTGCTTCGTCTGCCGGCCTTGCTCCGGTCTGTTCTGGAAGCTCCTCTTCGAGTTCCCCTAGTTGCGCCTGACCACTATGAAAAAATGAAACTTTCAAAAAAACTATGCATTCATTGATAAAACTAGAATCGTTTTGGAAGTCGTATTGANACCGAACCCATAAGGTTGCCTACGTATCCCCTCTTAAACGAGAATCAGGTCAAGCGTAGGTCAATTACATCAGAAAAGAAATGTGAAATAATCTAGGCATAGTATCTCTTGACTACGTCTGAATTGATTGGTTTTGGCCATATTTCTCCGTCCATTTATGCAAGTATGTGTGCTCCTCCCGTCAGAAACCTGTGAACCATGTACAGACCTTGCCAGTTGGGAGAGAATTTCCCTTTCGCTTTGTCTTGATACGGGAAGATTTTCTTCAATACCAACTGTCCCGGAGCGAGCTGTCTCGGTTTGACTCTTTTGTTGAAAGCTTTGGACATTCTTCTCTGATAAAGTTGGTTGTGACATACTGCGTTCATTCTCTTTCCATCGATAAGGGCCAATTGTTCATAGCGGCTCCTTGCCCATTCCGCATCGCTGAGTTTAGCTTCCAGTATAACTCTTAAAGAGGGAAGCTCTACCTCGCTGGGATGACAACCTCGGTACCATAAACCAGCATGTAGGGAGTTGCCACGGTTGATGTGCGAACTGTGGTGCGGTACTCTAACAGAACAAAGGGTAACTTCTCATGCCATTGCTTGTGATTCTCTACCATGTTCCTTAGTATCTTCTTAATATTTTTGTTGGCATCTTCTATGGCTCCATTCACCTGCGGTCTATAGGCGATTGAATTCTTGTGCTTGATTTTGAAAGTTTCACATATAGCTTTCATTAGATCAATATTGAGGTTGGCGGCACTGTCAGTAATAATGGACGCAGGGACTCCGAAACGGCAGACAATACGATCCTTGATAAAATCTGCCACGACTTTCTTGGTTACAGCTTTGTAAGATGCAGCTTCTACCTGTTTTGTGAAGTAATCAATGGCTACCAGAATAAACTGGTGTCGTTCGAAGCAGTGGGCTCAATCGGACCGATAACATCCATTCCCCAGGCGGCGAATGGCCAAGGCGAGCTTGTTGCATTGAGCTCGTTTGGCGGCACCTTTATCATTTCGGCATGCACTTGACATTGAAAGCATTTGAGGACATACTGGATACAATCCGTCTCCATGGTCATCCTAAAGTAACCTGCCTTGAGTATTTTCTTGGCAAGAACGAAACCATTCATGTGTGGGCCACATGTCCCGGCATGCACATCCTCAAGTAGCTTAGAAGCTTCCTTTGGGTCGACACACCTCAACAAACCCAAATATGGAGTTCTTCTGTAAAAAGTTCCCTCCGCTGCGGAAGAAGGTATTTGACAATCTCTGTAGCGTACATTTCTGAATGTGATTTGCATGCTCCGGGTATTCTCCTTTTGATAAGTACTCCTTGATGTCATGGACCCAAGGATTTCCATCTGCTTCTTCCTCGATATGAGCATAATATGCTGGCTGATTATGGATACTCACCGGAATGGGATCAATATAGTTCTTATCTGGGTGCTGTATCATTGATGACAAAGTGGCTAATCCGTCAGCGAACTCATTCTGAGTTCTGGGCACATGTCGGAATTCTATCTTCGTGAACCTCCTTTTCAATTCCTGCACATGGTGCAGATATGGTAATATCTTGGAATTTTTGGTAGCCCATTCTCCTTGTACCTGGTGCACAAGCAAATATGAATTGCCGATCACCAACAACTCCTAAATGTTCATGTCGACTGCCATGTTGAGCCCTAGTATGCAGGCTTCATATTCCGCCATGTTGTTGGTGCAGGAAAATCTGAGTTTAGCAGATATAGGATAATGTTGACCTGTTTCTGATACCAAAACTGCTCCAATGCCTACTTCTTTCAAATTTGCGGCTCCATCAAAGAACATCCTCCAACCGTCATATGCTTCAGTAATGTCTTCTCCTACGAATGATACTTCCTTATCAGGAAAATACGTTTTCAAGGGTTCGTATCCTCCTCCTACCGGAATTTTAGCGAGGTGATCTGGCAATGCCTGTCCCTTGACTACCTTTTGAGTTACATAGACAATGTCGAACTCACTCAGCAGTATCTGCCATTTAGCCAACATCCCCTTAAGCGTGGGATTCTAAAATATGTAGTTCAGAGGATCCATCCTGGATATGAGGTACGTAGTGTAGGCACAGAAATAATGCCTCAACTTCTAGGCTGTCCAGGTCAAAGCATAGCAAGTGCGTTCAAGCAGAGAATACCGTGCTTGATAAGGTGTGACTCAGGTAATATATGGCTTGTTCCTTTCTTCCTGTCTCAACATGTTGTCCTAAAACACATCCAAAGGCTCCATCTAACATGGATAGATAGAGTAGCAAAGGTCGTCCTGGTTCAGGCGGGACTAGAACTGGTGGTGTGGACAGGTATTCATTGATCATGTCAAAAGCTTTCTGACAATCCTCGGTCCAACTTGTCTCGACATCCTTCCTCATCATTTTGAAGATGGGTTCACATATTATGGTGGACTGTGCTATGAGTCGACTGATGTAGTTGAGTCGTCCCAAGAAGCTCATCATGTCCTTTTTGCTTTTGGGCGGTGGTAACTCCTGAATAGTTTTGACTTTAGTCGTATCTAGCTCGATCCCTCGGCTACTGACAATGAATCCCAATAACTTACCTGCAGGAACCCCGAATGCACACTTTGCGGGGTTCAACTTAAAATTGTACCTCCTAAGCCTGTCGAAGAATTTCCTCAAGTCTGCTATGTGATCTGCGGCCCTCTTGGATTTGATAATGATGTCGTCCACATATACCTCTATTTCTCTATGTATCATATCATGGAAAATGGTTGTCATGGCCCTCATGTTAGTAGCCCCAGCATTCTTCAGACCGAATGGAATCATCTTGTAATAGTATATACTTCAAGGCGTGATAAAAGCTGTCTTCTCGGCATCTTCTTCATCCATCCAGATCTGGTGATAACCTGCGAAGCAATCTACAATGGGTTGGAGCTCATGCTTGGCGCATTTATCGATCAGGATATATATATTCGGTAGCGGGAAGTTGTCTTTGGAACTCGCTTTGTTTAAATCCCGATAATCAACACATACTCGGACCTTTCCGTCTTTCTTCGGAACTGTCACAATGTTAGCTAACCAAGTTGGGTACTCAACCACCCTAGAACCTTGGCTTTGATCTGCTTGGTAACTTCTTCCTTGATCTTCAGGCTCATGTCTGGTTTGAATTTTCTGAGTTTCTGCTTGACTGGCGGACACATGGGGTTGGTAGGCAACTTGTGAGCTACTATAGATATGCTCAAACCGGTCATATCGTCATACAACCATGCAAAAATATCCTCATATTCCTTTAGAAACGGATATATTCCTCCTTCTCTGTTGGCGGCAAGTGAATGCTGCCGCGGGTCTCTTTGATAGTCTTGGCGTCTCCCAAATTTACTGCTTCTGTTTCGTCCAGGTTAGACTTAGGCTTGTTCTCAAAATTCTCAACTTCCCTGACAATTTCCTCGGGTATCTCATCTTCTTCCTCTGAGTCACTATTCTCATACTGCGTTGCCTCATTAAATGTCACAGTCACGTGGTCATCAGGAAAAGTAATAATAACACTGTAGAAGGGAAAAGTATAAAAAATAGTAATGAATAATGATGAAGAATAGATACGTTTAATTAAAACTGAGAAAATCGTTCAAGCAAAAGCTTGGCTCGCGAGATCGAGCATTTATTTAAAACAAAGAAATCTTAAAATGAAATTACTGCAAAATTTAAATGCCTAGACAGCTATAAATTAAGCCAAGCTACCCAAGGACTCGGCGGGCTCGGGAAGGTGTGGCGGTCCAGTTTCTAGGAACAGCTCCCTTTGCCACAGTCTGAATGGTGAGGCCTTCTTCCCCCTCCTCTTCAATTATGCACTGCAGTCCATATCCTCATCTTCCAAGAACAGATCCTTCAGCCAGCTAGTGCTTCTTCTTCAGCAGTTCCCCATATTGTGTCTACCTGATGGAAAACTTATTCTAAACGGGGTACCGGTTGCTCAAGAGGGTAATATGGTCTGCGCTATGGAGGCGACCAATTCCTGTATTCTCGCCATGTGTACTGGTATCCGAGCCCAAATGTAGTACCATGATTCTTTAGCTGTATTGGTTTGGCGATGCCTTGGAGTTTCTTTCCCAATCCTTTGCCGGGTTCATGTCCAGACCATGCTAATATGCTTTATATCTTGTTACTCCACCACTTGTCTTTTTCAACAGCATTAACCCGTTCGATGTGATGATAGATTTCCCCTCGTAGCCTTCTTCTATGTCCAATGGCCGGAATGGTTTGACTGGTGTAGATGGGGTTACTCCCGTCTCCATGAATGATTACCTCCTGACGGTTCCATTCGAATTTTACGGCTTGATGTAGTGTAGAGGGAACAGCTCCAGCAGCGTGGATCCACGGGTGGCCCAACAAAAGATTATATGAGGCTGGTATGTCAATCACTTGGAACTCAACGTCGAACCAAGTTGGTCCCATCTGTAGACAAAGGTTGATTTCCCCGATCGTGGTCCTCTAGGACCCATCAAAAGCCTTCACATTCATACTTCCGGTCCGTATTTCATGGAAACCTTTGTCCAACCTTTTCAGGGTTTCCAGTGGATAAATATTCAGACTAGAACCTCCATCAACTAGGACCCTGGCAATGAACTTGTCTTCAAATTGTACCGTGATAAACAATGCTCGATTGTGATTCCGTCCCTCGAGTGGCAGCTCATCCTCGTGGAAGATGATCTTATGGCTTTCTAGTACTTGCCCGACTATGTTGGCCATTTCTCCGCCGGTGATGTTACTGGGTACGTAGGCCGCTCAACACTTTCATTAAGGCATTCTTGTGTGACTCAGAGTTCTGCAATAGTGATAGGATAGATATCTGAGCAGGGACTTTGTTCAGGTTATCAACAACTGAGTACTCTTTCGCCTGTACTTTTCTCCACAGGTCATCTGGCCATGTCTCAATAATAGGTTGCCTTGCAGTGGCTTCCTTACTTGAATCTCCTAGGTGTTCAGGCGTATAGACTCTTCCAGTCCTAGTCATTCCCTATGCCACGTCAGATTCCTCTACCTTGGCCTTCCTTTTCCGCCGAGCCTCAGCGACATAATCCCAGGGTATTGCTTTTGAGCTGAATCGTGCTGTGGTTGATACTATCACAGTGAAGGGTGTGACCACTTCTACTTCGAATGGAGTGGGGGTGGCTGCGGCCGGAGCCACTTCTACCTCAAACGGATCTGATGTAGTTACCTCAACCTCAATCAGTGCCTGAGTCCGAACCACGATAGGAGTGAGTGTGACTGCGACCTTAGGGTCATCTCCTTCCCGAATAAGCCCAATCGACCCTTCAGGGTCCCATTCTTCATTTGTTTCTATCACATGTATACCATCACTTCTGTGATTAGGGAGAGGATTGTTGCGGACATTAGGTGAGGACTCCTTTCCTTGTATGACCTTATTGTCAATTAACATTTGGATCTTATCCTTCAATGTCCAGCACTCAGCTGTGGTGTGCTCTTTCATATCGGAATGGTACGCACACGTCTTGTTCGGATTGACCCACTGGGATGTGTTTTCTAACGCCACAACGTGAATATGAGTGACATAACCGGCATCTTTTAACCTTTCATATAATTGGTCAATGGGTTCGACAATGGCGGTATACTGTCTGGGTGGCTTGCGGTCAAAGTTTGGTCGTGGTCTTGGATAATTTTGACGAGCTGGTGGTGATGGAAGTGGGATGGTTGGGAGTTATATGTGTGATGGATAGAGGTTGGTTGGGAGTATCTGGGGGATGAAGGTTGATATGTGGGCGGTGGTGCTTGGTACGTGGGTGGAGGTATTTGGTATGCGGATGGAGGTGTTTGGTATGTGGGTGGAGGTGTTTGGTATGTGGGAGGAGGTGTTTGATAGACAAGCGGAGATTTTGGGCTCTGGGCTACCATTACTGCCCCAACATCCCTCTCCTTCGATATGCCACCTGACTGTAGTGCTTTATTTGTGGCTTGCAAAGCCTCGAAGTTTGTTACCATTCCGCTCTTGATCCCTTCTTCAATCCTTTCTCCGAGCTTGATGATGTCTGAGAATATGTGATTTTCAATAACCATCAACCTCTCATAATATTGCGGGTCCTGTGCCTTGATGAAGAATTTGTTCATCTGTTCTTCATCCAAAGTGGGCCTGACTTTGGCGGCTTTCGACCTCCAGCGGGTAGCATATTCATGGAAGGTCTTAGTGGGTTTCTTCTTGAGATTCTGAATGTAGAAGACATCAGGTGCATTCTCTGTGTTGAACCTGAACTGGTCCATAAAATCTGACGCCATGCTTACCCAATTTGACCACTTCTTGGAATTTTGGCTGATATAGCAAGACAATGCATCCCCAGTAAGGCTCCTCATAAAGAGGTTCATTCAGATCTTTTTATCTTTCCCGACCCGAACAAGTTTGTCACAATAAGTTCTGAAATGAACCCTGGGATCACATGTACCATCGAACATTTCGAACTTGGGAGGCTTGTATCCTTCTAGCAATTCCACATCGGGATATATGCACAGATCCTCATAGTTTAAACCCTCTATTCCTCTATCGCCTTCAACACCGTGAACTCGGCTTGTTAACTTTTTAAGCTCTTCAGCCATGTTCTTAATGAGCAGGTCCTTTTTGGTGGTTTCTGGTGTACAGGAAATTGGTTGGGTAGAATGCGGTATAGTTTTCACATATATGGGGTTGCTCTGATGGGTGCCAGGAACTTGGGTAGAGTGGTGGTCATTGGTGGATCATGAACAAGTGGTGGTGTATTTTGGGGAGTGGTGTAAGTGGTGACTGGCGGGTACTGAATTGGTTGGTGATGTTGTTGTGGTGGTGTTGGTACTAGCAGTAGATTGATGTTTTGGGTGGAGTTGCGTATTGATTTGGTGCGGTAGGATTTTGTGGCTGTTGGATTTGTGTATTCTGAGGAGGTGTTGGGTTCTTTGCATTTTGTTGGTGGATATCAGGGACGTTGAGGGTGAGTGACAAGTTTGCCAAATTGTGGACCTGCTCGAGTTCTCCTTGCAGCTCTAGTATCCTTTGCTCCAGTCTCAGAACCAAGTCATTCGGGGCCGGAGTACTGCGGCCGTCGGAAGTTTCTGCGTTTTTAACATTTTCCTTTCGTATTCCACTTAAGTCGTCCATTTTTGCTTTCCCTCTGCTTTTTGTGTTGCTTTGAGGAGGAAGAGGTGAAGGGCCCCTGGATCTTGTATGATATGCTCATGAGGCCAGTATGGATGAACCAACCTAAGGGGACGAGAATAATAATAAAAACAAACAAAAACAAAAGGTAACAAGTTAGTGAGGGTTCTGAAATGTTTGTAGTATCTAAACACATATTGCGAAATATAAACTCGTATCCTAATTTG
>NW_017670947.1:111419-170639 GCF_001879085.1 Nicotiana attenuata
TGTTGGTTCTTGGGGGTGGGTAGGCGTTTAGTAATTAAAAAGGAAAGGGCGTGTGTGGACAGTTGATCTGGGAGATCAACGGTCAGGATTCAACCAGGTAGGTGGGTTCCGGGTTTGGGTAAGGGTTAATAGGGTCTTGGGTAAGGTTATTTAATTAGAAGGTTGGGCCGGGAATTGGCCGATTTTGGCTACAATTGAAAGCCAAATTTGGCAATAATTTAAATAGCCATTTTTTCCCTATTTTTATAAGTAATTTCTGGAAAATAATTTAAGGTGCCAAAATAATTTAAAATTCATAATTAACATTTTAAAATATATAGGGACCAATTTTGTGCATATAAAATATAATTATACATTAAAAGGGCTAACATTGCAATTATATGCAATTTAGCTTAGAAATACTAAATGTAATTATAAAAATGCATGAAAAAATATATTAGCCATATTTTGACATAAGTATAGAAATTAAATGAGTAAATCATCATTACAATAATTTGGAAAATATTTATTGGGGTTTTATGGATAAAAAAGGGGGAAAATAAATCAATGTATACCCTTAAAATTATGGGAAAAATAATAAAAACTTTGTGCATGCTTATATATGCATATATATGCTATTTTGAAGGTATTTACGCATATTTAAATTATATAGGGAAAAATTGGGTATCAACAAACACTCTCCAGAAGGCCCACTAGACGGACCAAAGCATCCTGAAGCTACCCCAACGGGCTGAGCTGCTGGTGTCTAAAACTGAGGAGCCATCTGCTCCGCAGTGTGTGTTGCGGGAGTCTGGGCTCCTCCCCCAGCCTAAGAAACGGCTGGTGCTACAAGAAATGTGCCAGCCTGAGCAACACTCTCCAGAAGGCCCACTAGATGGACCAAAGCATCCTGAAGTACCGGGGTAGCGATGAACCCCTCTGGAACTTGAGCTGGCCCTGCTAGAACGGTCTGCCTGGAGCCTCCTCATCAAACTCTACCTGAGGCTCCGCCGCTGGTGCTGGTGCTCGAGCTCTAGGCAGAGCCTTGCCTCTGCCTCGGCCTCTAGCACGGCCTCGGCCTCGTCCTCTACCCCTCGTGGGAGCTGCCACTAGGGGCTGTAGCTGCTACTCAGCAGAAGAAGCGGTACGGGTTCTCACCATCTTCGAAGGAACAAGAGTAGAGAGTTCAATTAGCATTGAGAGACAAAATCACATGACGGAGAAGAATAGAAGTGAAACTATTCATAAACTCTGTAGCCTCTGGGGGATAAGCAGAGACGTCTCCGTCCCGATCCCTGAGACTCTACATGGGTTGTTTGTGAATTGTGAGACCAAGGCAACCTAGTGCTCTGATACCAACTTGTCACGACCTGTAATTCCCACCGTCGAGACTGTGATGGCGCCTAACATCGCACTCGCTAGGAAAGCCAACGTTAGAGTTTTATTGACCTTTTTCCTTTACATTTCATAAATTAAAAATTAACAAAGTAAATCAAGTAGAAGTAAATGCGGAAGTACGCAAATAACCTTTTGTCTATATACTACTAACAATACCATAGCTATTACTACAACCCAAAGTCTAGTGTCACAATCCTTGAACATACTATGAATTACTACAAATATCGGTCTGAAAGAAATTACATCTGTTATGAAACGAAAGAAAACAAAAATAAAGAAATGTAGAAAGGGACGCTAGGGCCTGCGGACACCAACAGGACTACCTTGGGTCTCCAAACTATGAACCTGCGGCCAACCTCTCAATCAGCCACTGCTTGCTCCGAAATTTACACAGAAAGTGCAGAGTGCAGTATCAGTACAACCAACCCCATGTGCTGGTAGGTGCCGAGCCTAACCTCCATGAGGTACAGACGAGGCTATAGCGGGGCAGTAACAATATAACCTGTACACAATGCATAATAAAATAGAAAGAAGGACGGAAAAAATAAATAGTAACTAGCAAGGAAAGAATACATAACTCCGGTATCTCATCAGTAACCAGCTATAACCAATCCTTAAATATAAAGCCAAATTACAGAGTAACCTCCACGGTGGAAGAAAGGTACATAAACACATAAACTAATGCAGCGCGCATCCCGATCCCACCATATAATCAATGTAAATATTAATATTCACCCTTATTACTCCATTTTAATTCACCCTTGTTCCCCCTGTTGCGGCGTGCAACCCGATCCCACCGAACAATAGTAAATCACCCTTATTTCTACTCAACATACCACCCTTATTAGTCCTGTTGCGGCGTGCAACCCGATCGCACCAGACAATAGCATTGCATCCTTATTCCTCATCAATATTTCACCCTTATTCCTTCTGTTGCGGCGTGCAACCCGATCCCACCATATCAGTACCAATCAAACAATAAGAACATGAATTTCACAATTTAGCTCAAAACTCTCAGCAATATTTAAGCCTCAAACCAAAGCACGCAGAGAACTATACAACTTTGAAACTTCACTCAATTAATACTACATAGCGAGACCAACCCAAAACGTACCATAAAACACTGATAAACCAGCTTACCAATAATATGATACAATAAAACTACGGGATAGCTAATACCTTAAATAAGTAAAAAAAACAATGTCTAACAAGTAACAATGAAAATACCAATAAGCATGTAGCAGTTAAGACAGGAAGACAATATATTAAGAACGGGGAAAGGAACAGAGAAAACAGACAATTTAGCGGCTCATAGGTACTCGAAACCTCACCTATACGCCACTCACATGGATTTTCACATAGCAAATTAAGTCGGGGATCCCTAATCGCTCGAGTCAAAGTTAGACATAACACTTACCTTGATCCGCAGGCCACCCACTACTCAAATACTGCTTTTCCTCTAGTTTCCACCTCCGACCACTTGTATCTAGTCATAATTAACTTCATAACATCAATTATTGCTAAAGAAATCAATTCTGATGCATAATTATAAGTTTCCCAACATTTCCTCCAAAAAGTCAAAAACCGACCCCGGGCCCGCTTGGTCAAAACTCGAGGATCGGACCAAAACACATTCACCTCCGAGCCTAAAAATGTAATTATTTCCGAAATCAGACCCAAATCGAGGTCTAAATCCCCAAATTTTCAAAATCCCGAATTCTCCCAAAATCCCTAATTTTCTACCCTTAAAGAATAAGATTTAGGACTAGGAATTCATTGGGTGATGATGGAAATTGAAGAAAACGAGTTAAAGAACATAAACCTATGATTTGGTGTTGAAATCCCTCTTCAGAAATAGCCCTAGGTTGAGTTCTAGTGATGAAATATGAAATTTTCGGAAGAAGTCCCATTTTTTGAAGTCTGTTTTAAAACACTGGACAAGTCTTCACCGCGTTCGTGAGAGACCTGTCGCAATCGCGATGCACAGCAACCAGAAAGGCCTTCGCATTCGCGAAGAGTTACACGCATTCGCGATGGTCTATCCCAGCTGACCTTCGCGTTCACGAGCCTAGGATCGTTCGCGTAGAACAACTCGATGATCCCTGGCCCACCTCCATTTTACTCTACGCGTTCGCGTGACGCCGGTCGCGTTCGCGAAAAGCTGCCCCGCAGTGCTTCGCGTTCGTGACCATGGCTACGCATTCGCGATGAAAAAATCCATCCCCAGCCCAGATTACACTTCGCGTTCACATGAGAAACTTCGCGAACGCGAAGAAAGAAACCAGCAAGTGCTGAAGCTGCAGAAAACCAGCATTTTCCTAAGTCTAAAACACCTCGAAGTCTATCCGAAACTCACCTGAGCACTCGGGACTCCAAACCAAACATGCACACAAGTCTAAAAACATCATACGGACTTGCTCGCATGAACAAATCTCCAAAATAACACCTAGAACTACGAATTAAGCACCAAATTGCACGAATTTTTCAAGAAAGTGTTAAAACTTCTATTTTCACAACCGAAGGTCCGAATCATGCCAAATCAGTTCCGTTTCTCACCAAATTTCACAGCTAAAGTATAAATATCATAACGGACCTGTACCAGGCTCTGAAACCAAAATACGGACCCAATAACAACAAGATCAAATGTTAACCGAATTCATAAAACCTTTATAATTCCAGTCTTACATTTTTCATCAAAAACTCATTTCTCGGGTTAGGGACCTCGGAATTTGATTCCGAGCATACGCCCAGGTCCTATATTTTACTACAGACCCACCGGGACCGTCAAAACACGGGTCCGGATCCGTTTACTGAAAACATTGACCGAAGTCAACTATAATCAACTTTTTAGGCCAAAAATTATTATTTCATCAATTTTCACATAAAAGCTTTCCGAAACCATGCCCGGAATACGCACGCAAATCGAGGAGAAATAAAATAACATTTTTAAGGTCTCGAAATACGGAATCGAGTTCTGAAACATAAGATGACCCTTTGGGTCATCACATATACCATAACAAACGATACAATCTATCCAAGTATTATGATCACAAACAATACAGTACAATACGATATAATACAAAATAAAAAATTATGAAATGATGGGTAACTACTATCCAAATAAAGTATTAGTTATATTCCGATTTGTCATGTTTAGCTCTCGGCCAACTTCTGTCATGTACTAGCGCTAACAGACTTTTAAGTTGTCCGCCCTAATGGTGTAAAAAACCATACATCATTTATATAGTTCTATCAATACATTATTGACGTACGAAATTAACCCTTATGCACTTTTTTGAATCTCAAGCAAGCAAATGTACAATAGTAAAGTGTAAACTTTGTGCAATTCAGTGATCGAAAGACAAAGTTGTGACAGCTATTGTAGAAGACAATGAACGAGCAGAGAAGAAGTGTGGAGACTGAAGAACAATGCAATCTATTGAAATGACAGTTGTATTGTACAAGTCCGTGGAAGGAGTACTTATACAACTAATTAACCAACTGCCTAACTAAGTATATGCTAACCGGCCTAGTAACTATGGTTACAAGTAAACTACCACTAATAGTTAAAATAACTATACATTGATTAAGTAGTAGTTGTACCGTGATCCTTTGAACCGCCCCCCCCCCCCCCCCCCCTTCCTCCTCAAGCTAGGAGGTATGAAGTTATTCGTCATCACTATCTTGGAAACCAAATAGTTATATTGCAAATATTTCAACCCCTTTGTCAAAATATTAGTCTGCTGCTTAATGGTATTGTGATGACATGATAGGTCATTTTGAGTATTAGCCCTTAGTTCTGTGTTCGAAGACCTCCGTAAACTTTATTTAATGTTTATTGATTTGTTGTGTGGTCCATGTCACTACTTGAAAAGCATTTATATGAAAAATTGAAAAAAAAATATGATTTTGGGATTTTTTAATAATTTGAGTTGACCACGATCAATATTTTGTGAAGATGACCTAAGACCGGTATTTTGCCGATTCCAGTAGGTCCGTCGTAATTTAAGTCTTGGGCGTATGCTCGGAATTAAAATTTGAGATCCCTAAATTGATTTGAATCATTTTGCTAAAAACTAGCATTTTGAAGGTTTGGAAATTTACTAAGTTTGACCGTATGTTGACTTCTTAGCTAATGGATTCCAATTTTGATGTTGAAACTGGAATGGGTCCATATCGTAATTTAAAACTTGTCCGCAAAATTCGGTGCAATTCGAAATTTGTCACAACCCAAACCCCGCTCCGGTCGTGATGGCGCCTCTCGTGAAGACAAGGCCAGCCAGACCATTTCAGAACACCTTTTTTAAGCAGTTAGACAGTTCATAAGCAGTTTAAATACGATTTCATGATATTAATTAGCGGAGTTACAACCCAACACAGCCCTAATCGGGGTGTCACAAGTCACGAGCATCTATTAGAGTGTAAATCCAACTACAAGATCTAAAATATACAAAACCGGAATAATGAACCACAGAGAGAAAAAATGGTGCTGCGAACGCTAGCAGTCACCTCGCTAACTCCTATAACTCTGCCTCTGATCAGCCAAAACCTGCTAACGGGTGGATAAATGCCTGCATCTCCACACGAGGTGCAGGGAGTAAAGTGAGTACTCCAACTCAGTGAGTAATAAAGGTAAATAACAACTGAGCTGTAAGAAATCACGTATAACAAATCATCATGCTGTATAGAGCAGTGCAAAACCCTTTTGAGGAAAACGGTGAGACTGTGAAATCTTTAGAGTTAGCTCAGTTTAAACCTCTACTGAAAATGACTTTTTCAGCGGTCACGCAAATGAATGAAAACAAATAGTGCAGATAAGCATAAAAATCCGCCCCTCGGCACAACACTCAGTCATCAGATAATGCCAGGCAATCAGGTAGATATTGCATGAAGTAGCACAGACAACAGATAATGGCAGGCAAATGAAATAAAGTAAACACATAGAACAGTACTAGTACCGCTGCGGCGTGCAGCCCGATCCGTTTATCGTCGACGGCGCTCACTGGGGGTGTGCAGACTCCGGGAGGGGCCCCTTACGGCCCAAGCGCAATATCAAGCCATCTCGTGGCATCAAGTCTAGTCCCTTGGCCTCACATCACTATCAGTATAGCACTGCTGCGGCGTGCAGCCCGATCCCATAGCATCCTCACAACTGGCCCTCGGCCATACTCAGTACAGAAATCACATAAGCCCTTCAGGCATTTGTAAAACGGTAGTTCTCAGCCCAAAACATCATTTAATATATTATTTTTGTTTTAAAATCGAATAGAAGTGGCTGAGTTGTAAAACAGTGGAAAAAGGTACGACTGAGTTCAAGTAGTAAGTCAAAACAGTGAGGAAACAGTGATAAAAATCCCCTGAGGGTTCAAATAGTTGGCACGAAGCCCAAATATGGCAACCAGTCCAAATTATGATGATAACAAATAAGCTTCAATCAAATACGCGGTAAAAGCATCAATCAGGACGGATCAAGTCACAATCCCCAATAGCAAACGACCCTACGCTCATCATCAAGCGCGTGTCTCACCTCGATATAGCACTACATGTGCAATCCGGGGTTTCAAACCCTCAGGATATCACTTACAATCATTACTCACCTCGAACCGGCGATATCTCTAGCTCACAGCGCCTTTGCCCCTCGAATCGGCCTCCACGTGCGTCGAATCTATCCAAAGCCAGAACGAATACGTCACAATATGCTAAGGGAACAAAGCCCAAGCGAAAACAATCGAAAAATATCAAAAATCCTGAAATTAGCAAAACCCGAGCCCCAGGCCCACTTCTCGAAACTCAGAAATTTTCACATCAACGGGTTCCCTATCTCGCCGCGAGTCCAACCATACCAAAATTACTAAATTCCGATAACAATTCGGCCTCCAAATCTTCAAATCTTATTTTCAAATCCCTAGGTCCAAATCCTCAATTTACACCTCAAAATCATGTAATCTAGTCGGATTATTCGATGACAATTCAATATTATGGAGTAGAAATGATCACAAGTGACTTACCTCAAGATTTCCCATGATTTCTTGCTCAAAAATCGCCCCAAGCCGTGTTCTTTCACCCAAAAAAAAGGTCAAAATGAGCTAAAAACGCAATAGCTTTAATAAACCTGTTCTGGTCGCTTAAAGACCCATTTTCGTCGCTAAAAGTGACAAATCTGGTCGCTAAAGGTGCGCACCAGATCGTGCTGCACCAGCAATATTTATTTTCACTAAAAAGGCTCTAACTCCACCATACGAACTCAGAATTCGATAATTCTTGTTCCTATGAGTCACAAATAATGATACGAACATAGTCCTTCAATCGAAACTCAATTCCGAGCTCGTTTGCTCAGTGCGATATCCATTTCGCTCGCTAAACAATTAACTCACGATTTGCGTCAAAAACCCAATCGCGACTTGATGAAATTAGACCAAACTTTCCAGATCACTCCTATAATTCATTATCAAAATTCTGGAAGTCTCAAAATTAAATTTCGATCTCTAGAACAAAAAATGGACCTTTGGATCATTACATGCTTATAATCAAAACGCCAAAATCTTCCAAAACTCTTCCAAAACATATCCGAGCCTCATAGGACCCCGACCAAACATTCCAACACACCCCATAACATAATTCAAACTTGTTCCAACCTTCGGAACGCTCAAAACAACATCAAAATATCAAATCACCCTCGGATTCAAGCCTAGGAATTCCAAAACTTCCGAAATCCAAATTCGATCAAAAAGTCTATCAAACCTCGTCTGAATGACCTGAAATTTTTCACACACATCCCAAATGACATAACGAATCTATAGCAACTCTCGGAATTCCATTCCGACCCCCGGATCAAAATCTCACCTATCAACCGGAAAATGCCGAAATCTCAATTTCGCCAATTCAAGCCCAAACCTTCCACGGACTTCCAAAATGCATTCTGATCATTCTCCAGTGTCCCAAATCACCTAATGGAGCTAACTAAATCATAACAATTCCGATCCGAGATCATATACAATCAAGTCAAATCTTGGTCAAACCTTTCAAATTCAAAGCTTTCAAGTGAGACTGTTCTTTCAAATTCATTCCAATTTTCCTGAAAACCAAAACCAACGATCTACATCAGTCATAATGCATTACACGGGGAAAGTCATGCCCGAGAACTGGCGATCAAAGTGCAAAAGCTCAAAACGACCGGTCGGGTCGTTACAGAATTGATTAGACATGATTCGGGCGCTTAGATGTGATTCTAGTGTTCTTGAGTTTTACTTCGAAATTTCATTCGCTTTGAGGATTGATTTATATATTTAGATGTTATTTTGGTGATCTTACTGCGCAAGCAAGTTCGTATGATGTTATTACACTTGTCTACATATTTGGTTTGGAGCCCGAGGGGCAGGTGAGTTTTAGACTTGTTTTAGATGAGTTTTGCCTGTGTGAAGATTGCTAGTGCATTACCAGCTCTAATGTCTGTTGCAGATCTCGCATTTTCTAGCCTTGCTTTTGCAAACAAGAGTTCGCATTTGCGAGCACGGGCTAGACAGGGTGATCAGGCATTTGTGAGCATATTCGCATTTGCAAACTACCAGAGGACACATTTGCGATCTCAGAGTCGCATTTGCGACTCAGTGTGCCTTTGAGTCTACTTCGCATTTGCGAAGTTACAGACCGCATTTGTAATGGTGGTGTCTTCGCAATTGCGATCATTTTGTCGCATTTGCAACTTTTGTGGCTTTAAGGGAGGGTTCATATTTCCGGCCCTTATCTCGCATTTGCTGGTGTTCGCAATTGCGAACATGACTTCGCAGTTGCAACACATGCAACTGGGTAAAAGAGGGGAAAATGAAACTTAGCTCATTTCACACCATTTCTCAACCCTGAACACACTAGAGGCGATTATCCAAGAGACTTATTTTCCCAAATTCATTGGTAAGTGACTTTAATCTATGTTGTTTTCAATTACCCATTACATTTCATGAGATTTTTCAACATCAAATTTAGGATTTCCATGGTAGAAATTAGGTATTTGGGTAGAATTGGAGGTTTTGTAAAATTGAGATTTAAACCGCGAATTGAGATCGGATTTCGAAACAAATCACATAATCGGGCTCGAGGGTGAAGGGATAATCGGATTTTGGTCCGAACTCGAGTTTGACCAAGTGGGCCCAGGGTTGCCTTTTGTTGACTTCTTCAAAAATGATAAAAACTGAACCTCTTTCATTTATGGTCACTTTCTAAAGCTTATTTTAAATTATTTGGTCAATAATTTGCTAGACTTGGTTGGTTTGGAGGCTTGTTCAAAAGGCAAGACCATAGTTGATTGATTGCTTGAGTTACGGAGTGAGGTAAGTGTTGGATCTAACCTTGATTCGAGGGAATTAGTGAACCTTGAACTACATGTTATGTGAATTATATGGTAAACGATGTATATGCAAGGTGACGAATGTATATACGCCGTCACGATACTTGCTTCCATGTTTCCATTACTTCATGATATATCTTGTTTCATGCCTTAGTTACTGCAGACTTCTATGCCATAATTGTTACTTGTCATTTAATTATTCTTGTATTAAATTGTCCATCCCTACCATGATTTCATGCTTGTTTGCTACTTGTCTCTACTTGCTTTACTTGGATGTCTAAATTGTCATAGGTCTTACTTGCCTTATAGTTTTGTAATACTCGTTGCATTCTATAATGTGGTTTCATTTGTATGAGTTCTCTAATTGATAGATACCAATGAGTTGCTAAGGTTGAGACATTCGAGTTGTTAGAGATTATTTGATTATTATGTGATTCTTCATTGTCTCGTACATTTATTCTCTTGATGTAGAAGTTCTTGTAGATTTTGGTTGTTAAACTGCTATTGTTGATTCAAATTGTTTGGAGAGCAAGTTGCATGCCGCAACAAAAATTGAAAGGTAAAGAATTGAAATGGCGGAATAAAGACGGATTATGATATTGACAGATAATAATATGGTGGGATCGGGTTACGCACGGCAACATATTGTATATGTTGTAATTGTTTGTTACTGTTGGATTTGCCTCGGTATTTTTAAGTTGAGTTTATGAGACTTGTTATTCTGGGCTCTTAGGTAGTTGGATTTTGAGTTCGTTATTATGAGTTAACTGCTTTACTCCCATTTCTTCCTGTTATTATTATAATTATTGCGTATAGGTTATTGTAAGTGACGCACCTTAGCCTCGTCACTACTTCGTTGAGGATAGGCCAAGCACTTGCAGAGTATATGAGGTCGGTTGTACTTATACTGTAAAATCTGCACTTCTTGTGCCGATACCGGGTCAGTCCTAACAACGCTGTTTGAGATTGCTCAGATCTATCTATTAGTGGAGACTTGAGGTATTCTTGCACGGCATTTGTAGCCCTGATATCCCCTTCTTTGTCATCCTAGATATTTACGTTGATGTCACGGCCCAAAATGCAATTAGTCGTGATAGCAACTAATCTAACCCGATAGGTAAGATAATTAACAATAAACCACAATATAATGATAATGATAAGAGTCAAAAGGAGATAACTGCATTTTACATATTCCCCAAGGACTAGTAGTACAAATCATGAGCTTCTAGGATTTAGAGTTTACAAAGCTGATATGAAATAAATACATCATCTGTTCGAAATGTACATGAATAGATTTATAAATCTAAAGCTACTAAGAACAAGAGGTAGCTATAACTAGAACGTAGGTACATCTTCAATGCCTGCTCCCGCCACTCGTAGCAACATCAGCTCTAAAATCTGCACGCAAGGTACAGAAGTATAGTATAAGTACAACTGACCCCATGTACTCAATAAGTAACAAACCTAACCTTAGGTTGAAAGCAGTCACGAGCTTGGATAACGGTTAGAGTCCAACACCAATAGCCAAGAACAACTTTTAACAATATAATAAAACCATCACAAGTAATAACGCAAAGATATGATGCTCAACTCGTTCACAGTTAGGAAAAAATAGGCATGCATTTAAGGTATAACAGTAAAATCCAAATCTTTCATCGAAATCACCAAAATATGAGTAAATTAGAAAATTGTTATTTTCCCAAAAACTTTCAAAAAACAGATAAGATATTTCATTCTAAGATAGCATGAGGAAAGCACATCTTTATGCCTACATGTCAATGTGCATGTGAAATCATGAATGTAACAAAACCGTGTAGCATGACGAAATGCATCTCTATGCCTGTGTGTCAAGTTTACTTGTCAAATGCAATGCATCACATTGAGGAACTCATGTACTTACACTCTAAGAGTACTCAATCTCACTGTCTCACAATCAGTCAATCGGTATACTCAATCACTCGGTTATGATGACCCGATAGGCCATCTTGAGATTTAGCATCTATTTTCATATTTTGAGACCTCGAATAGCGCCGTTTAGCATTTCTCGATTTGCGTGCGTAGTCAGAGTCTTTTTCCGGAAATGTTTTGTGTGAAAAAGTTCAAGAAAATGTGAAACTTTGCCTTAGAATGACTTGAGTTGACTATGATGAATATTTTGTGTAAATGGACTCGAATTACTATTTTGACGGTCCCGGTGGGTCCGTATCATGATTTAGGACTTGGGCTTATGCTCGTAATTGAATTCAGAAGTCCCTAACTTGTTTTGCCTCATTTTGCCGAAAACTGGCATTTTTGAAAGTTGAATAACTACTAAGTTTAACCGTAAGTTGACCTTTTAGCTAACAGGTTCGATTTTGATGTTAAAACTTGGAATAGTTTGTATGAAAATTTTGGTTCAATTCAGAATTGGTTTGACATAATTCGGATGCTTAAATGTGATTCTAGTGTTCATGAGTTTCACTTTGAAAGTTCTATCCTTTTGAGGATTGATTCGTAGATTTAGATGTTATTTTGGTGATTTGATTGCGCGAGGAAGTTTGTATGATGTTATTACACTTGTATGCATGTTTGGTTTGGAGATCAAGAGGCTCGTGTGAGTTTCGCATTTATTTCGGATTAGTTTCGCTTAGAAGAAGGATGCCAGTGCGATAACAGTTTTGGTGCTTTGTTGCAGATCTCACAATTGCGAGGTCTCACTCGCAATTGCCAGCCTCACTTTTATGAAGAATGATTCGCATTTGCGAGCATGGGTTAGGCTAAGTGAATCTCGCATTTGCGAGAAATAGTTCGCATTTGCGGACAATTTACCTTCGCATTTGCAAAGGAAGTGGTCGCAATTGCGATGACTGACCGCCAGTGTAAAGCTTTGCATTTGCAAAGTTATGGGTTGTAATTGCGATGGTTCTGGGTTCGCATTGCAACCTCAATTCCCATTTGAAACTTTTGCTCTTCTTTGACAGGGTTTGCATTTGCGACCCTTGTCTCGCAAATACGGTGCTCGCAATTGTAAACAAAACATTACAATTGCGACATCTGCAGCTGGGTAAAAGAGGGAAAACAGGGACTTAGCTTATTTCTCACAATTTCTCAACCCTAAACACCCTAGAGGCGAGTTGTCGAGTTTTGAAAAGGCAAGGCTATGATTGTCTGATTGCTTTAGTTCCCGAGTGATGTACGTATTTGTCAGGACCTCTAAACCCGAACCCGGTCGTGATGGCGCCTCTCATGAACACAAGGCCAGCCAATTAAACCCAATTCACTTTTTAACACAGTTAAACAACATAAAATAGTCTCAAACATGATTTAACGATACTAAGTAGCGGATAATATCCATAAAGTGCGGAAGTACAACCCAAAACAGCCCTAACCGGGGTGTCACAAGTCACGAACATCTACTAAGGTCTGAATACAACTGAAAGTCCGAAGTGTACAAAATTACAGACTAATGAAATAAAGAGGGAGAAAAGTAGTGCTGCAAACGCCGGTAGCTACCTTGCTAAACTCCGATAACTCAGCCTCCGATCAGCCAAAACCCGCTACCGGGTGTAGAATACATGAATCTGCACACAAGGTGCAGGGAGGAAAATGAGTACTCCAACTCAGTGAGTAATAATCATAACTAAAGTCTGAATGGTAAGAAATCACGAAAAGTGCATCAACATGCTGTATAGAAGTAGTTCAGAAACCAGTAAGAAAGCAATGAAGCTGTAAAATCCCTTAAAACATCTTAGCTCAGTTTAAACTTCTTTCAAACTGACTTTTTCAACAGTTACGCAAATGAATGCAGAACAACAAGTGCAGATATGCACAGAAATCCGCCCCTCGGGCACAAATACACAATTAAACAGGTAAATGACAGGCAAATAAGAAATAAGCACATAAGGTTCGCCCCTCGGGCACAATGTCAATAAATTCGCCCCTCGAGAAATGTCTCAAAACAGTACCAGCCCCTCGGGCAATCACATAGAACCATACCAGGCCCTCAGGCTACGTCTCACATCACAATGGGTACCCGCGCTCACTGGGGGTGTGCAGACTCCTGGAGGGACCCCTTACGGCCCAAGCGCAATATCAAGCCATCTCGTGGCATCATAAACGGGCTCTCGGCCTCAAATCAATATCAAGCCACCTCGTGACATACAATCTCAGGCCCTCGGCCTCATAATCAATATCAAGCCACCCCGTGACGTACAATCTAGGGCCCTCGGCCTCATAATGAATATCAATGTATCACCGCTACGGCGTGCAGCCCGACCCAAAAGATATCCTCACAACACAGGCCCTCGGCCTTACTTAGTCAAAATCACATAAGCCTCTCGGGCAACAGTAAAACAGTGTTTCTCAACCCAAAAACATCATTTAAATATCATTTGAGTATTAAAACTGAGTGAACATGGCTGAGTTTTGAAAACAGTGGAAAATAACATGACTGAGTTCAAGTATAAAGTCAAAAAAGTGAGGAAATATCAACAAAAATCCCTGAAGGGTTCAAATAACTGGCACGAAGCCCAAATATGGCATTCAACCCAAATAGCAATGATAGCAATTAATTTTCAATCAAATATGCGGTAAAATCATCAATCGGAACGGACCAAGTCACAATCCCCAATAGTGCACGACCCCACCTCGTCATCAAACGTGTGCCTCACCTCAATATAGCACTACGATGTGCAATCCGAGGTTTCAAACCCTCAGAACATCAATTACAATCATTACTCACTTCGAACCGGCTAAATCTCTAGCTCGCGACGCCTTTGCCCCTCGAATTGGCCTCAACGAGCATCGAATCTATCAAAAATCAGAACGAGGACGTCAAAATAGGCTAAGGGAACGAAGCCCAAGCAAAAATAATCAACAATAAGCACAAATCCCAAAATTACCAAAACCCGACCCCCGGGCCCACGCCTCGGAATCCGATAAAATTAACATCAATGGAATCCTCATCCTCTCACGAGATCATACATACCAAGAACATCAAAATCGGACCTCAATTGCCCCTTCAAATTCCCAATCAAAGGTCTCTTAAATCTCAAGCCCTAATTATCCATTTTTGCTACTGATTTTCCATGAATTTCAACCTTACAAATATTAAAATTCATCATAGAAACAAGTTTAGGGTCCAAAAATCTTACCTCCATGAAATCCTCTTGAATTCTCTTCAATTAGCTCTCCCAAGCTTTCTCCCGGATGAAATCTTGTGAAAACCCTCTCAAAATCACGAAGGGTGCAATATATACTTTCTGCCCAGACATTTCCGCATCTGCGGCCCAAATTCCGCTTCTGCGGTCAAGACCACCGCATCTGCGGTCCTCCCTTAAATTACCAAAACCGCATCTGCGACATATTTCCCGCATCTGCGACATCACAAATGCGGTCACCCTTACCACTTATGCGGTCGCTGCTCATCAGGCCCTTTTTCAATTCTGCGAGAGATCTCCCGCACGTGCGGCGCCGCACCTGCGGTCCCCAATCCGCAGGTGCGAAAAGACCAGAAGCAGCAATTCAGCAGCTGCAACAACAATCCAAACTTCCCGTTGACCACCCGAAATCACCCCGAGGCCTCTGGGACCTCAACCAAAAGCACAAACATATCCTAATACCTTATTCAAACTTGTTCCAATCATCAAAACACTTCAAACAACATCAAATCAACCAAAACACCTCGGATTCAAGCCTAAGTTTCTAAAATCTTCCGAATTCCGCTTTTGATCAAAAATCCAACCAAACCACGTCCAAATAACCTGAAATTTTGCACACACGCCCCAATGACACAACGGAACTACTGCAACTTCCGGAATTTCATTCCGACCTCTATATCAAAATCCCACCTATCAACCGAAAAATGCCGAAATCTCAATTTCGCCAATTCAAGCCTAAACCTTCCACGGACCTCCAAAATGCATTCCGATCGCGCTCCTAAGTCTCAAATCACCAAACGGCGCTAACCAAATCATAAAAAATTTGATCCGAGATCGCATACAAACAAGTCAAATATTGGTCAAACCTTTCGAATTTCAAACTTTAAACTGGGAGCTGTTCTTTCGAATTCATTCCGATTACCCTGAAAACCAAAATCAACGATTTACATGATTCGTAATACATCACACGGGGCAAGTCCTGCTCGGGAACCGACGAGCAAAGTGCAAAAGCTCAAAACGACCGGTCGAGTCATTACAGTATTAGGTCTAACCTTGATTTGAGGGAATTAGGAACCCTTGAACTACGTGTTATGTGAATTACGTTGAAATGACATATATGCAAGGTGACGAGTGTATATGCGCCATTGCGTTACTTGCTTCCATGTTTTCGTCACTTTATAGTATATCTTGTTATATGCCTTAATTGCTACATGCTTATTTGACTTCTATGCCATAATTGTTACTTGTCATTTAGTATTCCTTTTATTAAATTGTCCACTCCTTCCACAATTTCATGCATATTTGCTACTTGCCTCTATTTACTCATCTTGCGTATCTAAATTGTCTTATGTCTTGCTTGTCTTATAGTTTCGTAACATTGGTCGCCTTCAATAATGTAGTTTCATTTGTATGAGTTGTTAATTGGTATATGCCGTTGAGTTTGTAAAGTTGAGATATTCGAGTTGTTAGAGATTTTTTGACTATCATGTTATTCTCCAATTGCTCCATACATTTGTTCTCTTGATGTAGAACTTCTTGTAAATCTTGGTTGTTGAATTGCTATTGTCGAAATTGTTTGGGGAGCGGGTTGCACGCTGCGACGAAAATTGAAAGGTAATGAGTTGAAATAGTGGAATAAGGACGGATTATGATATTGACAGTTGATGATATAATAGGATCGGGTTGTGTGCCACAACGAATCGTATAAAGTTATATTTGTTCGTGATTGTTGGTTTTGCCTTGGTAATTGAGATACGTTTATATGACTTGTTATTCTGAACTCTCTGCTAGTTCGATTTTGAGTTCGTTGTTATGAATTAACTGATTTACTCCTATTCCTGTCTTTATTATTATTATTATTATTATTATTATTATTATTATTATTATTATTATTATTATTATTATTATTATTATTATTATTGTTGTTGTTGTTGTTGTTGTTGTTGTTGTATGTGACCCGCCTTAGCCTCGTCACTACTTCGTCGAGGTTAGGGGGGTTGTTGATACCCAATAATATTTTTAACATACATGTATGCCTTCAAAACTATGCATTAGCATCAATTGACATTTTTCCATAATTTCTACATTTTTAGGGATTTTTAATTAATTTTTCCAGGCATTTTTATTTATATAAACAATCACTAGTTGCATCACAAATAGCTTTATAATAATTTTGTGGCTTAATTTTATCATTTGAATTTGTACTAAGTTTTAATTATTTCACAAATAGCCACATTTGTATTTTCGGGGTTATAATTGCAATTATAGCCCATGCATGCATTATTACATTATTTTACCAGAAAATAGCCTTTTATATTTTTAAAATATTAAGTAATTATTTTAAAACATTTTTAGGAATGAAAGTCATTTTTATAATTTGTTAACTTCTTTTAAAAATTGTTTTAGCAGTTAAATGGGTATTTAACAAATGACCCCTTTTTATTTTCGGACCTAGCCTAAATTAAATAGCCCAAATCCCTAACCCACTAAGACCAGGCCCAAACCAACTACCCCTAGCCCAATTAAATCCTACCCGACCCTCAAACCCCTAAAATCGTGGCCGTTGATCATAGAGATCAACGGCCACCATCACTTCTTACCATTTTTAACCAAACGACCCCCCTAAACCCTAGCCATTATTCACAAACAGCCGCTCTAGAATCCCTAACCCTCTCCGTCTCTCTAAGACCTAAAGCTAACCCTAGCCGCCGCCACCCAAAACTAATCTTATTCCCTCCGATTCTCACTCGACCCATGGATTTCCATGGCCATTTGAGGCTCCTACTAATCTTCTACGTCTCCTGGTTGCTCGTTCTTATGATTTCCTAGAAAGATCTCGGCTAGGTCTAACCAGATCTGGTTCAAGGCTCTCTGAGAGTCCGTCTATGGTTGTGATTGTTACTATTTCGATGCTTTCACAGTTCAAATCTCTTGTTTGCGACTGGATTCTCTTCAAAACCCTCATTTCAAACACGAATCCGTCCAGATCTCTGTAGATCTAGAAAGTTTCTGAGTTCGTCGTCCATTTTTCTTTAAAGAGTTTCTTGTTTCTTCACTATTGATGTTCTAAACGTCAATACCACACAAGAGGGGGGGGGTTGATTTGTGTGGTACCCAATTTTCGCTTTAGAAGAACCTGGTTCTTCTAGGTGTACTTACTATTACTGTTTGCGGAATTAAAAGTACATAAAATAAATAATATAGAGATTTTTACGTGGAAAACACCTAGCTCAAAAGGTGAAAAAACCACGACCTACTACTCAGTAGGATTTTCCCAAACTTCCACTAAAATCACTGAGCCAAAACAGCATTTACAAAACTCTTGTAAACCTAAGGATTAAACTCTAATACAAGTATGGCACACAGCCTCAACTGTTGCGACACCTTCAAGTTAGACTCTAACTTGAATACTCAAAGTACCTAATACAATTTCTTCTATAAAAGATGGGAAGGTACAACTTTAAACCACCTACTACAATTGAACTAGAATAAGAATAAACACAATGGAATTGGTTCTTCTATCTTGTCCAAGTAGCTTCAGGAATGCACACTTGAATCTCACATAAATTGCTTGCAAAATTGCCTCGCTCTTTTGCTCTCAATTTAGTTTCACTTATGCGTTTGTGCAATACCTGTAATAGAGAACAATTACTGTTATTTAATGAGTTAGTAATCAGAGTTTGATTGAGACTCAATTGCTGATCTTCCATCGAAGTTGAATCCTTGAACAATACAAACTCCAACTCTATCCTTTATCCGGATTGTGCCCTCTTCCCATGAGGATACTTTCTTTCCTCATCCAATATGCAACCTTTTCGATTCTTCCATCGATATTGCTGCTTTATCCTTGAGACTTATCTCCTTCACGTGTATCTCACATGTATAGGTTGATAAACACTGTCTCACATGATGGACCTGGTCCATGACTGAGTTCATTTGTGATTCTTCAAAGCTTCACCTGAACTTGGGCCAACAAATTCCCCATTTTTGATGATGACAAACTCTGTGCTTTTACTGATCAGAGAACCTGTGGAACTCAGCTTAATCATCAACACTTTACCTTCGAAATTTTAACTTATCATCAAGGACCACGGTTAATCACAAAGCATTTGGTAGAGGTAAAAGCCACAAGGTTACCTCTGTCACACAATTGTGACAAGCCATCTATCAGGTAGACATTCTCTATGGAATGAGAATCTGTTTTGCCTACCTTTCCAACCCCAATGATCTCACCTTTCTTTCCATTACCATAGGAGACATTACCTCCTTTTAAGTCCTCAAATGAAAGGAACTGGTCCTTGTTCCCAGTCATATGTTTTGAGCAGCCACTATCCATATACCATATTTGGCTCCTCCCTTTCACTTGGACCTGCAAAAGGAAATCAGGGGTTAGTCTTAGGAACCCAAACTAGTTTGGGTCCCTTTCTATAAGCAAATGGGTGAATCAAATTCCTTCTTGCCCATCCATGCAGCTTACCCTTTTCTTGAACAAAGGCTTTGTTCTTTTGACTGGCCTTTACTTTTGCATCACATTCATTTTTGTAATGACCAGTCAGGCCACAGTGTGTGCATATTTTGTTTTCAGTAAGTGTGAGGTATTTGCTTTTAGGGTCCCATTTTGGTGCTTGAGTCCCATAGCCAAGTCCTCTCTTGTTGCTACTATGATGCTCTTGCAACCAAGAGAGTGCATCAGAAGCCTTGTTCCACTTGCAAGTTCTGTCTAGTTCATGTTTCACCTTTCCTAGATCTTCCTTTAAGACTTTGATGAATTCATCTTTCATTTTTCCCAAATTTTCTTCTAGAGTGAGATATGTGTGATCAAATTTCTTCTTTCCTGTTCCTAGTTTCAGTTTTAAGTTTTCAGACCTAAGTTCTAGGACACTGTTGTCAAGTTTAAGAACCTGGTTCTTCAACTCAGCATTTTTGTTATCACTCTCATTTGCCCTAGACTCTAGACTTTTGCATTTTGTTTAGGATCACACATTCCCTAGACAGAACTTCCTTCTCATTGTTAATTATTTCAGACTCATCAATGAAGTCTAGTAATAGCTCAACCAACCTTTCTTTAGACAAGAATTTAATCTTGTCTTTGAGATGAAGAATACTTACCTCTTGTTCATCATCTGATTCTCCGATGGCCATCAGTGCTTGCTCTTCTTCAGCTTCATCTTCTGAGTCTTCATCTGAGGTTTCTCCCCAAGCAGCAACCATAGCCTTGGTTGAACCTTTGTTTCTTTCTGGTTGAACCTGTTCCTTCTTCCTGTTCCTTCATTCAGCTCTTTCTTTCTTCCACTCAATTTCCCATTGAGGGCAGTTCTTGATCATGTGATCAGTCTTACCATACTTGTAGCAACCCTCACTGGTCTGTTTCTCAGGAGCTCTTGTCTTGTTGAAGGTTGTACCTCTTCAAGAACCCTTTCCTCTCATCAGGTACTTTTTGAAATCTCTAGTGATCATAGCCATCTCATCATCTTCTAGATCTGAACCTTCAGCAATTCTGAGAGCTAAGCTTCTCTCCTTCTTGGGGGTACCTATCTTCATGGTTTGCCTTCTCATTTCATAAGCAGTCAGATTTCCAATCAGTTCATCCAGTCTGAGAGTAGCAATATTCTTGGATTCCTGAATAGCAGTGATTTTGCTTTCCCATGTGACTGGCAGAACCCTTGTCAGAATTTTGTCAACCTTGTCTTCTTCAAGAATAACCCTTCCAAGAGACATAAGTTCATTTGTCAGTGTAGTGAACCTAGTATACATCTCCTGGATAGATTCTCCTTCCTACACAGTAAAATTATCATATTGAGAATACAGCAGTGTTCCTCTTGATCTTTTCACTTGAGATGTTCCTTCATGGGCCACTTGCAAGGTGTCCCATATCTCCTTAGCAGTAGTACAGCATTGGATCCTACTGTACTCATCTGGACCTAGTCCACACACAATCCATTTCTTGGCCTTAGCATTTTTCTCCCACTTTCTCAGGTCTTCAGCAGTACAGTCAGCCCTTGTCTTTGGCACATCAACTCCTTCAGCATTCTTCTTTGTGGTTGCTAGGGGACCATCAGTGACTATGTCCCAGAGTTCATAGTCTTCCCCTATGATGTGATCTCTCATCCTTTTCTTCCACCAAGAATAGTACTGACCATTGAAAAGTGGAGGCCTAGCAGTGGATCGCCCCTCCCAGTTCCCAGGTGGTGCACTCATGTTAAGGTGTTAGCCCCTTCAAGGATAACCTACTCTGATACCAATTGATGTTCTAAACGTCAATACCACACAGGGGGGGGTGATTTGTGTGGTACCCAATTTTCGCTTTAGAAGAACCTGGTTCTTCTAGGTGTACTTACTATTACTGTTTGCAGAATTAAGAGTGCATAAAATAAATAACACAGAGATTTTTACGTGGAAAACACCTGGCTCAAAAGGTGAAAAAACCACGACCTACTACTCAGTAGGGTTTTCCCAAACTTCCACTAAAATCACTGAGCCAAAACAGCATTTAGAAAACTCTTGTAAACCTAAGGATTAAACTCTAATCCCAGTGTGGCACACAGCCTCAACTGTTGCGACACCTTCAAGTTAGCCTATAACTTGAATACTCAAAGTACCTATTACAATTGCTTCTACAAAAGCTGGAAAGGTACAACTTTAAACGACCTACTACAATTGAACTAGAATAAGAATAAACACAATGGAATTGGTTCTTCTATCTTGTCCAAGTAGCTTCAGGAATGCACATTTGAATCTCACATAAATTGCTTGCAAAATTGCCTCGCTCTTTTGCTCTCAATTTAGTGTCACTTATGCGTTTGTGCAATACCTGTAATAGAGAACAATTACTGTTATTTAATGAGTTAGTAATCAGAGTGTGATTGAGACTCAATTGCTGATCTTCCATCAAAGTTGAGTCCTTGAACAATACAAACTCCAACTCTATCCTTTATCCGGATTGTGCCCTCTTCCCATGAGGATACTTTCTTTCCTCATCCAATATGCAACCTTTTCGATTCTTCCATCGATATTGCTGCTTTATCCTTGAGACTTATCTCCTTCACGTGTATCTCACATGTATAGGTTGATAAACACTGTCTCACATGATGGACCTGGTCCATGACTGAGTTCATTTGTCATTCTTCAAAACTTCACCTGAACTTGGGCCAACAACTATTTACCGAGTTTTAGCACTACGCTACTTTAGGTTTTTGATATCTCTGATTTCGGTTATTCGAATCTCTGTATGTTCGAAGTGCTTTCTGTTTCCATGGCTATTTCTTTAGTTTTCTCCAGATCTTCTTGCTACTAATCAACCCTAGGTATCTTTCTAATTATCTAGGGTTTCCACTTCCGTTTTTTGCAAAAGGTTTTCTGACGTTTTTATGTTTCGTTTGATCTTTCTCGCATGGTTATGTTTCTGGTCCAATTGTTTGACTATTCAGTGTCTGATTTCAACCTCTTGTCCGTTATTGTTTGAATAATTTAATGATTAGCCTAATTATCTAGGGTTTCATTTGTTTATTAAACTAATTTACTGATATCTGATTGTTTTCCTTAATACTGAGTTCTTAATTGACATCTCTTGTCTATCTATGGGTTGATTGACCCTTATTTGTGAAACCGATTACTTGATTTAAGGATTCTAACCCTAATTGACTGCTAAACCTACTTCTTGCCTTATTTGAAATTCAATTAGAGTTATTTATGGTACAATTCCCTAATTTCCTATCCCCAGTCCAACTTGATTGATTATTTGATTACTTCCTTACCTTATTTTTGCAACGTCAGTTTTCCTTGCCTTATTTACCTACACTATTCGACTCCTATATATATATGCACTCTCATTCTACTTAGACACGGGCAATAGTTCACACACAAACAAAAACATTCCTCTCATCTCTCTCTGCTACTTGTGATCACTGCTTGACTAGCCGGCTGAAAGCCAAGGCTAGGCTGTTGAATCCTGTCTACTTTACCTTATGTTTCTGCTTCCTTAACTGGTATGCCTCTACTATTGTCATTCAATTAATTTGTGCGTGTATCAGCATGTTTACTTCTGTTAAATTTGTATGTTCATCAACATGTTTACTTTTGTTTAAATCCATGTATTTACCAGCATGCTTACCCCTGTTTAATCCATGTGTTTGCTAGCATGACTGTTTCTATCCAATCTATGTGGCCACTTCTGTTCAAACTATATATTCAATAGCATGTCTGATTATATATTTCCTAACATGTCTATTAATGTTCAATCTATGTGTTTATGTCCACTCCTGGCCAATACATGCGTTGACCACAATAGCATGTTAACTCCTATTTTCTAATTAGAATTATGTGTTCTTCCTTTAGCAAGTTTGCATGTTTACTTATGTCTAAAATTAGATCTATGTCTTGCCTAATCCCCTACTAAGCATGACCCCCCCACTTTGGATACTTTGCTCCCCAATCCCTATTACCCCATACATGTGGCTGCTTGATTTTCAGCATGCCTTGCTTCCGTGTTTGGTCACTTAGTAACAACCAATAAGCTTAAGTAATCCTATTTCTGAATCCTGCTTGTTTGGCTGGAGCCTTTGCCTAGGTTCCAGGAACTGAATGATTCTGTTTACTTCTGATTTCCTAGAGTCTGAAACTGCTTTTTCCTCAAAACTATTCTTGCAAATCACTATCACTTCAATTCTTAGAATACATAGGTTCCTGCCCCTCCAGTGTGAGCATTTCTTTGGAGTCCATGAGACTTCTTTGAACTTTGACACATTGTGACTGGCTATTCCACACTGCACAAGCTGTGTAGCCTTTAAAGAGGCCTTGGTGTGAGCACTGCTCTGGGTCCTGGAGGCCCTTGGGAACTTTCACACACTAAGATACCCTTCCTGGCTCTATGAGATGTGGCAATTGAGACTGTTTGAAGGCCTGGTTCCCCAGGTTTTGCTTTGGGCCTATCCAGGCTCCCTGTTGTTTACTGTTATCATTCTTTTAATTCATTATACACTTGGTTTGTAAAATTATTTACTTTTTAAACAGATATTGGGGATACTAGTAAACTAGGAGGGATTATTATACACATTTTGTTGGGGAATAGGTAGATATCGTGACTATAGGATTTAAAATCAATATTTACATTCCTAGAAACCATACCTATAGGACATTGCAATGTTCATCACTTGTATGCATTATAGACATAATGTCTATTGGGTTCAAACCAAACTTTTGCAATTGGAAATCATTGCGCTGTTTGATTGTTTTGCATGCATTCTAGATACCATGCCTATAGGTTAAAATCAATCTTGCACTTTTAGATATCATGCCTATAGGTAAAAAAAATTAATTTCTGCACTTGGGAGTCATTATAAATAGGTTAAGCATGTTCAATATTTAGAAACCATGCCTATAGGGTAAAATTAGTCTTACATTTTGGAGACTACGTTTGTGGTTTTAAAATCAGCCTCCGCATATCTAGCTTTAAAATTGCTGCATTTTTTTTCGTTGTTTAAAAATCAGTCATTGCGCCTAGACAGCATGCCTATATGACCTAAACTGCCTGAAATTGTTTACTGTTTCATTATTCTTTTGAATAACGACTAGATATCATGCTCATAGGATGTCATTGATACACGCCTAGGCAAGCCTGTAGGGTGATTAAAAATCATGTAAACTGCAAAAACTGTGCTTCGGTTAACTATACAGATTTAGCCCCTCTAAAATCAGTAGGCAAACTGATTCGGTATTGGTTCCCGCTTTAATAAAGCTTTGCATATGTTCTGATTTGTTCTCACATAGATATTTTGTCATTAGGACTCTTTTCAAATGTCTAAAACACTGATGTCTGAGACATGCATTTATTTGTCCTATTTGTGGAGGTAAAATGTGAGCCCCCTTAATTGTTCTTCACTTGACAGTCCTAATTGTTTTGGTTGTCGCCTATTTCTCCTTTAAGTACCTTAAGATAGTCTATAACTGCCTAAATTAGAGGTCCTAAATACCTCCAGGGCCACAAGTAAAGGGATGGGTAATGCACGCATAGGATACATTCTGAAAGTTGTTAGAACGCTTTAGGCTATGACCAAGGGGAGGGTGATTGGGTAGTAAAGGATATGATGACTTGTGCGCTAATGTCACGTGTAACCCCTCTATTTGAAGAAGGCTTACCGGGTATTATACAGATGTGATCCTATAAGCCAACAAACCTAGGACCTCCCTCCTCTTATTTACATATGTGTGCTTAGACTATCTATTTGTTAAATGACTAATTCACATAATTTGAGTTCGGCCGGGACCCACCGTTGGGGACCGCGAGGGGTGCCTAACACCTTTCCCTCAAGGTTATTTCAAGCCCTTACCCAAATCTCTAGTAATGCAAACTGGTTTTATGAGTTATCTGCTCTAGGTGCCCTAATGCACCTTAATCCATTAGGTGGTGACTCATCAAATTCAAATACCCAATTCCCAAAAGGAAATGAGTTGTTCCCCATGAATGTCGAAACCCGGACTCCGCGAGGAAAAACGGGGCGCGGCTGCATGGTGACTCTGCTAGGGGTATTTTAGGCTCTTACCATAAGGAACTTGTTTTTTGTGAATTAGTCCCAAGCATGCTTTATTTTGTTGGTACAACCTTTCCCTTCCCCCTTATTTGGATTTAATTGCTTATTTTCAAGCATTTATAATTTCTTTTATTTCCTGAAACTGACTTGTCTCTTTGTTTTCTTTTTCGTAACTGTCTTTCAATTATTTAAATACCGCATTTATCATTTTTAAACGTGAAAATACTTGACAACATGCTATTTATTGTTGCATAAATCATGCTCAACATCATATTCCACTCGTGCATAATTAATCCTATAGCAACGCTTGATGAGTGTTTGCGCTCTTCCTATATATCACCCTTTTAAATTCAGAAAGGCGTATTTGCGGTATAACTAGTCGATCGGCGGTGCTTCGACGGTTCCGTGCCTTTCCCCCTCAAGTTGTCCACTTGAGGGTCCCAGTCTAGACCTCTATAGCAACCTTACTCTGATCAATCGTGCATGCATCATGGTAAAACCTAGTCGAGTTAATATGTTGTCCACATAATAACCCTTTAAGACAAGCCTTATCCAAAGTCCACCGGGGTTTCCATAATATCAACGGACGCAACCAGGTTTTATGCATTAATTTAGAGAACTAAATGCCAATATGCTAATCATGAATGTATAAATAGTCGAATCAGGTGGGGAAAAGGGCCTAACCTTTTGTTTTGTAGAAATTGAGATGCTGAAGGAAGCGAAGGATGGCATTTGGCAAGGTCGTTCTTATTGCTAAACCTGCGCGAACTGGGGGAATTGACCGACAAGAGCATCCAGTATGGGGAAGGTACTTCTGGGACCAAATAGATTAGGTTTACTTGCTTTCTAAATGTAATAAGGCCAAGTGCCATTAGTGACATTATCTTATTTAGTATCGTTTTGGGTCGTCTATTTCCACATAAATAAAATGTGGCAATTATTGGCACTAAATTTCTCCAAATCTATTTGTTTACTAAACTAATTTACGGATCTTTGATTGTTTTCCTTAATCCTGAGTTCTAAATTGACATCTCTTGTCTATCTATGGGTTGATTGACCCTTTGATTGGTCTCTGATTACCCGTGTTTCCTTATTTGTGAAACTGATTACTTGATTTAAGGGTTCTAACCCTAATTGACTGTTAAACCTACTTATGCCTTATTTGAAATTCAATTAGAGTTATTTATGGTATAATTCCCTAATTTCCAATCCCCAATCAAGCTTGATTGATTAAATGATTACTTCCTTACCTTATTTTTGCAATGTCAATTTGCCTTGCCTTATTTACCTACACTATTCGACTCCTATATATATATGCACTCTCATTCTACCTTAGACACGAACAATAGTTCACACGCACACAAAAACTTTCCTCTCATCTCTCTCTCTCTCTCTGTTACTTGTGATCACTGCTTGACTAGCCGGCTGAAAGCCATGGCTAGGCTGTTGAATCCTGTCTACTTTACCTTCTGTTTCTGCTTCCTTAACTGGTATGCCTCCACTATTGTCATTCAATTAATTTGTGCGTTTATCAGCATGTTTACTTCTGTTAAATTTGTATGTTCATCAGCATGTTTACTTTTGTTTAAATCCATGTATTACCAGCATGCTTACCCCTGTTTAATCCATGTGTTTGCTAGCATGACTGTATCTGTCCAATCTATATGGTTACTTCTGTTCAAACTTTATATTCAATAGCATGTCTGACTATATGTTTCCTAACATGTCTATTAATGTTCAATCTATGTGTTTATGTCCACTCCTGGCCAATACATGCGTTTACCATAATAGCATGTTGACTCATGTGTTCTAATTAGAACTATGTGTTCTTCCTTCAACAAGTTTCCATGTTTACTTATGTCTAAAATTAGATCTATGTCTTGCCTACTCCCATACTAAGCATGACACCCCTATCTGGATACTTTGCTCCCCAATCCCTATTACCCCTTACATGTGGCTGCTTGATTTTCAGCATGCCTTGCTTCCGTGTTTGGTCACTTAGTAGCAGCTAATAAGCTTAAGTAATCCTATTTCTGAATGCTACTTGTTTGGCTGGAGCCTTTGCCTAGGTTCCAGGAACTGAATGATTCTGTTTACTTCTGATTTCCTGAAAGTCTGAAACTGCTTTTTCCTCAAAACTATTCTTGCAAATCACTATCACTTCAATTCTTAGAATACGTAGGTTCCTGCCCCTCCAGTGTGTGCATTGCTTTGGAGTCCATGAGACTCCTCTGAACTTTGACACACTGGGGCTGGCTATTCCACACTGCACAAGCTGTTTAGCCTTTAAGGAGGCCTTGGTGTGAGCACTGCCTTTTCATTATATTGTTATCTACTATTGCTGGTTATTGGTGCTAGACTCTGACATTTGTCCTCGCTCGTCACTACTTTCACTCTAAGGTTAGGCTTGTTAATTATTGAGTACATGGGGTCGGTTGTACTCATACTACACTTCTGCACCTTGCGTGCAGATTTCGAATGTTGTTGTTGTCGTGTATGGCGAGAGCTGGCATGAAGATGTACCTGCGAGCCGGTCATAGCTGCCTCTTGTTCTTGGTAGCTTTAGAATTTTTAATCTATTCATGTATTTTTTAAACAGATGATATATTTTTTTCATACCAGCTTTGTGAATTCTAAATCTGAGAAGCTCATGATTTGTACTTTTAGTCCTTGGGAAATGTATTAAAGTTAGTTATATTATCTTTATCTCTCTCAATAAACCTTATTGGTATTGAATTGTTGTTTTTTGCTTACCTAGCAGGTGAGGTTAGGTGCCATCATGACTAGTTGGATTTTTGATCGTGACAAGTTGGTATTAGAGCCCTAGGTTCATAGGTTCTACGAGTCATGAGCAATTGTCCAGTAGAGTCTTACGGATTGGTATGATGACGTCCATACCTATCTTAGAGAGGCTACTGGGCATCTAGGATAAACTTCCCATTTTTCTTTCCTTATCGTACGATATTGATTCATCTTGAAGCGTATATCTTTGAAATTTCTTCCACTCACATGTATGCGTATGTGAACGCTCGGTATCAGCTGTGCATTGATGGTTTGTGATTCTATCAACGATGTACAAGATGTGTATTCTGTATTTTGGTGATGGGCCAGTCTAGAGGACTTGAGGCCAGGTTTAGACCGCAGCTTAGGCCTGGTAGCTTCAGTTGTGTGAACTTTTACCTTTGGACTCATATGTCCGATAGTGTCCCTACGAGTGGAATTCATGGCTCGATGAGTGGTGGAACGGCGATATGATGAGTATGATGTGACTGCGGGATGTGTTCAGATGGTTTGAATGTGACGAGAAGAGTTTTCTTGAGAGGTAAAAAGGGCCATTGGGTGCTTGATTTCTGTCTTGATGTGACGTACGGTCTCGAGTTGTGAGTATACTGAAGGATCTTTCATGTTGTTTAATTGTGGAACAAATCAGATTCTCATGTCTTGTTGATAAGTTCGAACTCAGGAAGATTAAGCGATTGCATAGTAAAGGTGGCTGCGAAAGGGTATAGAAAGATGTTAGTTTGAGGCTAGGCAGGTGGGTTATGACATGCAGAGTAATCTATTGATGTGTGAACCTTATAATGTTGTCTGGAGGCTTTATTTTCTATTAGTGGGTTATAGGCGTTGCTCATTGAATTTGGATTGGTTGGGGAAGGTGACTTGACTGTCCCGAGAATTAAGGCGAGCTTAGTAGATGATTTGGAGTACTACATGATTTGTGTTGCGTGAGCTGTGAAGAATTTTGTTGAATCTCGCTACGGTATTATTGCAGTAATAGAGTATGGTTATTGTGAGTTACTGAATGTTTTATTCTATGGATTTGAGCCAAGTGGGGGAGCTTGCCATTGACAATTTGATTTCATGGTTATGTGTTAGATAATAGTTTTAGTCTGAGGCATACTTGTGAATCAGCTAGGACTTGCAGATGGTGAGATCAAGGATGACTCCTGAAAGGAAATTCCTGGATACAGGTTATATGGCACTTTATGAGTATATGAAAATCATGGAATGATTAAGTTGTTATTTGTGAACGATGTAGTGCGCATGGAGTATGAATTTGATCGATTGTGTAAAGGTGGGATTTACTTCTTTGGGTGTTGTTGTGCTAATGGGACACACGTCATTTGGCCGCTTGGGTGGTTCAATTCAGATTTGAGCAGAGTGGATGAATCTCAAAACGTTTCAAATGGATACAAGATGTATATGTAGCATTGAGAAATTTTTTTGATTTTTATATGGCCAAGAGCTAAGACTTGCATTTGATGGCGCCGGGACTTGCAATAATTCTGTATCACTAAGGGTTCTACATTTCATTATCAGAAAGGTAAAAAAGAACAATTTTAAATTCACAAAAGGTCTCTTCAGAGTGGGTGTCTCGGTTGTGATACTTTTGGAGTGCTTAAAAGGGAGTATAATGACTTATGGGCCTTAGGGCGAATCTCTTGTGTAGTGAGTTTCTGGTAAGGATCATGGTGCTCTGGCAAGGAGAAATGTTAAATTGAAGGTAATTCGGAATGAACTCAGAGAAATTGGACAACTTGGTAGCAGGTTGGATCAGTACGGTAATGGACATGATCGGTTTTTTGGGTATTTATGATGTGGTGAGGCTCTACAGATGTTTTGGTGGCAATATTCTTGGGTTTGGCGACCTACGTGGCTTGCTTGAGTTAGAGGGATTCATTTCTAATAACTAGGTTATGTGCAAATCGATTTCAAAATGTTCTCGATGGTTTCTACCACAGATTGAGATGGATATTTTCTACCAGCGTGAGGAGCATGTTGTTTATTGTGATTTCTACTGGATGGGATCATATGAAAGGTTCCTAGCCAATTGAGTATTCAATTCGTAATGAGATTCTCAGGTTTTCATGTAATGGCCTGATAGAGGTGGCGCGTGGTGTGACCTTGGGATTTGCATAGTACACGATTCTGTTTCAAAAAGGATCATGAGTTTATGAAGAATGTTGGCAATATTTGGCATTTCTTGGGAATGGTGCGCATTTCAGAAAGCGCATTGTTTTTTGACTTACGGATGTTTTGTTGGTATTGTGTTACTTACCTGGTTGATCTACTGTTGATATTCAATTTTTTACTCTGTGGCACGAAATAATTATGGAGGTATTCCTCGTGGGATGATCGTGCATAAGATATGTATTAGACATTCGAATGCTGGAGTTGGGATCCGCTATGGTGCTTCATGTTTCCTATGGATTTGGAGACTGGGAGATCTCAGAAGCATATTATTTCGGGGTTGCAGACTATGAAGGTGTGGCCAAATTTAGACGGATGGTGCTATGTGTTATGGTTAGGCCGTTTTGAACTTTTGAAGGGCTATTTGTCCATTTGAGGGATGACCAGAGTTAATTTGGGGGCCCATTGGTAGGCCCAATGAGGACATGTATTCTACAACGGGTCGAATTTGTTGACTCAACACCGTTATTGCCGAAAGGTGTGTCATAAAATTTGAATTGACCTTATTCGTATCTAATATGTTCAAGGTGTTACTCTACTATGCTACGGAGGGCTATGATTTAACGGTTATATGCACACATGATGCAGTTCTTTTGGGCCTTGCAGCGAAATTCGAGCGAGATGGATATTGGGATGTTGAATGAATTATTGTGCCTTGGTTATGCTCTTAGTCGTGGTATATTGTGTTATTTTCTTCCCTATGGTTATGGTCATGCACTTTGCGTACTTGTTTAATTTCTCTTGTACAATATGTTTAAGCTGGAGGCCTGGGAATATACCTGGCGGATTATGTTATTGGCACGTGAATTGTCCGTACGGATCATGGTAGTGATACAATAGCACGTGAGTTATCCGTGCAACAGGTGAGTTATCCATGCTGTCGATATTGATGTGAGCTCTAGGAGAGCTGGTTACCGTTACTGGATCGGTGTTTGGATGGATCGCGCACTACAATGGAGTTGTGTTGGGATATTATCCTTGTGTTAGATTCGTGTGTCTTGGTTCCACTACGTATGGTGAGCTCAAAGCATTGCGGTTGGGGTGGTTCTTGTTGAACTTGCGGAATGGTTTTCTCATTTGAGACATTTTCCATGATTAAGTACATTTGAATTGTTGCTTATGGGTGACCGGATTATACATGTTGTGGCTTGAGTTTTATTGGTGTGGCATGTCTGTAGAGCAGTTGTATTTGATGATATAAGGTAATTGGACCTAATGGGTACAGTTAGGTTGATTACATAGTGTTTGGAAGAATAATTTTAGAAGTTGGCTTAGATAAGTGGCTAGGGTCCTTGTCGAAGGAGGGAAAGCTCCCTGACTTGTGGATCTAGTGAGTGGTTATGATTTTCTGTATGTGTCATTCATCATCTGTAGTGTACGAAGGTTTTGAACGATGTTTTGTTTGATATGAGGTTTATTACAGATATAGGGTTTGTTTTGAGCAGCTATTGTGATCGATAATTGTCGCTATGAGTATGCGAGTTGTCTGGTATGTTGTGTGATTATATCTTGGATTATGACTAAGTCTTAATACAGCTTATTCAGACTTATACAGTGTGTAGATGCGAGATTCGGGTCTTGTAAGGAATTTTGGATGTTGGAAATTGGGTTCTAAGTTTTACAGACTATGGTTAGAGTAATGATCTTCAATTATGTTGTGTTGCCCGGCCTATATGGAATAGGATGGCGTGGGATCACCCCGGGGTATGTGCATGGTAAGGTGGCACAGGAATTTGAAGGTTAGGAACAACTCGTGGCATGTTCGAGGACGAACGTATGTTTAACTAGGAGAGAATGTAACGACCCGACCGGTCGTTTTGAGAATTTACGCTCCTTTTAGCTATTTGAAGTGTTAAGTAGCTTCGTATTACGTATTATAACTTCTGTGAATTGTCGGTTTTGGTTTTCAGGTGTTTCAGAATTAGTTCGGAAGGATGAATTTCATGTTTGAAGCTTTAAGTTGGAAGAGTTGACCAAGTTTGACTTTTTAGTATTCTACCTCGGATCGGAGTTTTAACGATTTTGTTAGGTCCGGATGGTGATTCTGGATTCGGGCGTACGCACGGAATTTCATTTGGATATATCTAGAAGGTATCGACAATAATTGTCGAAAGTTAGAAAATTGAAGATTTGGAATGTTCACAAGTTATACGGGGAGTTGACTTTTATGATATCAACTTTGGATTGTGGTTCCAAAAATTTCAGTAGCTTCGTTATGTCATTTATGACTTGTACGAAAAATTTGAGTTCATTTCGAAGTAAACTTATATGTTTCGGCACGAGTTTTGGAAGGCGAAAGATTGAAAAAATTTTGAGTTTTAATTGTGGTGTGATTCACTGTTTCGATGTTGTTATGCGTGATTTGAGGCCTCGAGTAAGTCCCTATTATGTTATGGGACTTATTGGTATATTTGGACGGGGTCCCGCGTGTCTCGGATGAGTTTGGGACGATATTCGGATCATTTTGGAAATTTTGGCCAAGGTTGGTTTGGCTGCTAGTTCTGGTGTTCCGCACCTACGGCTGGTATTGCGTAGGGGTGATGGTCGCAAAAGCAGGGGACATGGACACAGAAGCGAGAGGCAGTGCAGGTGCGTGAAATTGGTTCGCACCAGCAATTTATGCAGATGAGAAATTTTTCCGCAGGTGCGAGGGTCATTTTCTCTAGCTGATTCCGCAGAAGCGGACACCACGTCGCAGAAGCGTCTCATTTCATCGCAGATCCGAACACCCCAGACATAATTATAATTTCGAGGGGTTCTGTGTTTTTGCCATTTTGGGATTTTGGAGCTCGGTTTGGGCTACTTTTGGGAGGAATTTTTCACCACACGACATGGGGTAAGCGTTGTTGACTCACTTATGATTATATTTCATGAATTAATCTTCGTTGTCGGCGTATGATTATTGATTTTTATGAGAAATTTGAGGAATTGTCCATAATTTCATAAAATGATTTTTCGAGTTTAGAACACCGATTCGTAGTCGGATCTGAGGTAAAATTAGTATGGTTGGTGTTTACCTTGAAAATGGTAATAACAATTAGATTTGATTTTGTGGTTCTAAAAATATGTGATCTATTTTTATGCTAGTTGTTAAGCAGTAGGTGCTAAGTGACGAGGTTAGAAAATAAGATAAGAAGTTGAAGATAGCTTTAGAAACCAAACCAAACGGTTGAGAATCGGGCCTCGAGCTAGCTCGTGTGGGGCTTCGATGTCGATGCTCCTAAAGGGTCAGTCGATGAAGGATTAACAGCTATTAGGCCTGTGATTGCAGCTCTTTATGACCAATAACAAGCAATAAATGAAGAACAATTCACGAGATATAATAAATGTAAATAAAGCAATAAATGTATGTAATAGAGCCAAATAGAGAGTATGTTTGAGTTAGAGAGCAGAGAATGTTCTTGTATTGAATGTAGTGTATTGTATCTTGTCTATCAGATTTCTCTACAAAATAGAAAGGATCCCCTTTATATAAGGAGGGAAAACCCATCATAGTACATGAGTAATTATTCCAAAGAAACATAGCTGGAACAGCTACTTACTAGTCTGGTACAGACTAGTGTTTCCCTTGCAGGCTTTGTAAGTTTTGATCATATGCCTTGGGAACTTCCTGCTGGTGCGCCGCAGCCGTTGGTTTGCACTGCCTCGAGGTCGATCATCACGAACCCTCGGGGGCGAACTCTAAGCTAGACTTCAAGCCTCCCGGGAGTTGTCTTTTTTTAGGCGCCCTAGTGATCACAAAATCGAGCCCCCTGATTTTTATTGTATATAGATAGTCCCCGCGTTTCTTAAAATAAAATGATAAGAAACAATTTTGACACCGATCCCCTCGAGCCTCTTGCGATGATGTCATGCTCATGACGTTAACTTTTCCGATAACTGAGACGTCCCATCGACACGTCTTTTCGAGGAACATTTGATGTAGTGCCAGTTTACTTTCTCAAGGCGATTATATCGCCGCCGACCCATTTCCCAACAAGGATTGATTGCGCATGTCGATCCGTTCTCCCAAGACATTGATTGTGCCGTTGGCAGGTTTCCCAGAGGCATTGATTGCGCTGTTGGTTACTCTTCCTCCTTGCTATAAATGGAAGCTTTCTTGAACCAAGACTTCATTCAATCGTTCTCCAATAGCCTTTTATTCCTCTCTTCTATTCGTCTTCATCCAAATCCATTCCCCATGTTTAAAGCCTGTGATCATAAGGTCACATGGCAGAGTTCCCGTCAGTTATACCATGACTCTTTCCCAGAGCCTTCCCCTACTGAGCGTGATCATACTGGTTTGTTGTTGTTGTTGTTGTTGTTGGCCCGAAATGGATAAATGGCCCTCCAAAAGTCCACAATGACCTAACCATAGCACATACTACCATCTAGATAATTTTGGCAAAATTTTTACAGTCCGTAACTCCGAAACAATCTACTTTTGTGGATTCCAAGTCTCCAAATCCGTAGACACATGAATCACCATAGTCGATCCCAACTCCACCACTGGAATGACTAGCACATCTTTGATACATAATCATCCCTACGAGAAATACTTCTATAACTCTTCCATGTCACAAAGCAAAATCTGAACATCAGCAGTCGATCAACCAGGCGAGTACCGCAATACCAATGAAGTATCCGTAAGTCAAAACACAGTGTGCCTTCTGAAATGCGCACACTTCTCAGGAAATACCAAGTAGTAATACCATTCATCTAGTCATCTAAAACTGTCCAGGATTTCTAAGAATTCATGATCTTCCCTTCAAAACTGAACCATGACCTTACACATGCAAATCTCAAACCCACACAACACACCGCATCTATCACGCCATTCTATGAAAAGCACGAGAATCTCATAATCAACTCTGAGTCACCAACAGAATACATACCCGCCCAGTTAGAAACCTTCCATTTATCCCATCTAGGAGAAAATCACAATACGCAACATGCTCCTCACGCAGGTAGGAAATAATCATCTCAAATCGTGGTAGAAACTATCGAGAACTCGTTGAAACCAATTTGCACATAACCAAGCCATCAAAATTGAATCTCTCTAACTCAACCAGCCACGCAGGTTGCCAAGCCCAAGAGTATTGCCACAAAACACCTTTAGAGACTCACCACATCATAAGTACCCAAAGAACCGATCATATCCATTACCATACTGATCCAACCTACTATCAAGCTATTATATTTCTCCGAGTTCCTTTCGAATTACCCTCAAGTTGACACTTCTCCTTGCCAGAACACCACGATCCTTACCCAAAGCTCGCCACAAGAGATCCTAGCATAAAACCGCACATCCCTAAGGCCCATAAGTTGTTGTATTCCCTCTTGAACACCACAAAAGTACCCCAACCGAGACACCCACTCTGAAGAGACCTTCTGTGAATCTAAAGTCACTTCCTTCACCTTCCTAAACTGAAATATAGAATCCATAATGATACAGAAATACCGTGAGTCTCGACACCATCCAGTATAAATCTCAAATTCTAGCCATATACAAATCCGAAAAATTCTCAATTGCTACCTATAAATCTTGAATCCATTAGAACCTTCTCGAGAGTCATCCACTCTGCTCAAATCTTAATTGCACCGCCATCAGGCCAAACGACATATGCTCCATTAGCACAACAACATCCAAAGAAGTAACCCCGCCATAATGCAACCGAACAAATTCCTACTTCATGCGTACTACATCCTTCATGAATAACAACTCAATCATTCCATGACTCCCATATACCCATAAAGTGTAATCCACCATGTATTCAAAAATTTCCTTGCTTAAGTCATCCTGAAAACCAGCCTCTGCAAGTCATAACTGATCCAAAAGTATGCCTCAGACCAAAACCAATACAACATGTAACCATGCAATCAAACCGTCGATAGAAGACTCCCCCACTTGGCTCAAAGCCATATATCTAAACACTCGATAACTCACAATGTCCATACTCTATTACTTCCATAATACCGCGGTGAGATTCAACTAAATCATTCATAAGCTCATGTAACACAAACCATATAATACCTCAAATCATCTGCTAAGCTCGCATTTATCCTCGTGACGGTCAGGTCAACTTTCACAACCAATCTAAACTCAAATCGTAACACCTATTCCCACTGGTAGAAAAGAAAGCCTCCACATAAAATTATAAGGATCACATATCCATAGATTACCCCGCATGTGATAATCCACCTGTTTAGCCTCAAATTGACATCTCTCTATGCCCTTTCACAACCACAACTACTATGCAATCACTTAATCTTCCTGAGTCTGAACTCATCAACAAGACATGAAAATATACTTCGTTCTACAATTGAAATAACACGAAAGAATCTCTCGAAAACCTTCATAACTCAAGACTGTATGACACATCCACAGAAATCGAGTATCCAATAGTGCTTTTCATATCTCAAGCAAACTCTTCCTGCCATATTCAAACCATCTTAACACATCATGCAGTCACATCCTACTCATCATATAGCCATCCAACCACTCACCCCACTCATGGGGACACCACTGGACATAGAAGTCCAAAATCACATGCTCACACAACTAAAACTACCGAGCCTAAGCTACGGTCCAAACCGGACTTCAAGTCCTTCGGACTGGCCCATCACCAAAACATAGAAATCACATCTCGCACCTCATCAATGGAATACACAAGCCGTCGATGTATAGCTGATAACGAGCGCTTACATGCACATGCGAGTGAGTGGAAGGAATTCAAAGAGATACGCTTCAAGCTGAATCAATGTCGCACGATAAGAAAATGATGATGGAAAGTTTATACTAAATGCCATGTAGCCTCTCAAATATAGATATGGACGTCATCATACCGATCCGCAAGACTGTACTAGACACTTGCTCATGACTCGTAGAACCTATGAACCTAGAGCTTTGATACCAACTTGTCACGATCCAAAAATCAACTAGTCGTGATGGCACCTAACCCAACCCGCTAGGTAAGACAATTAACAATAAATCACAATATAATGATAATGATAAGAGTTAAAAATGATATAACTGAATTTTATAAAATTCCCCAAGGACTGCTAGTACAAATCATGAGCTTCTATCATTTAGAGTTTACAAAGCTGGTATGAAATAAATAAATCATCAGTTCAAAATGTAAATAAACAAATTTATAAATCTAAAGCTACCAAGAACAAGAGGCAGTTATAACCGGAACGCATGTACATCTTCAATGCCAGCTCCCACCACTCGCAACAACATCAGCTCCAAAATCTGCACGCAAAGTGCAAAAGTGTAGCATGAGTACAACCGATCCCATGTACTTAATAAGTAACAAACCTAACCTTAGACTAAAAGCAGTCACGACATTGGACAATGGTGAAAGTCCAACACCAATAACCAAGAACAACTCGTAACAGTATAATAAAAACAACACAAGTAATAACTCAAAGATATGATGCTCATCTCGTTCACAGTTACGGAAAAATAAGCATGCTTTTCTAGTATAACACTAAAATCCAAATCTTTCACCGAAATTACCAAAATATGAGTAAATTAGAAAACTGTGATTTTTTCCAAAAACTATCAACAACAGATAAGATATTTCATTCCCAGATAGCATGAGAAAAGTACATATCTATGCCTTCATGTCAATGTGCATATAAAATCATGAATGTTACAAAATCATATAGCATGAGGAAATGTATCTCTTTGCATGTATGTCAAGTATGCATGTCAAATTCAATGCATTACAGTGATGAACTTATGTACTCACACTCTCAGTGTACTAAATCTCACTATCTCACACTCAATCACTCGGTACACTCAATCACTCGACACTCAGTACCTGCACCCAATGCTGGTATGTTATACTCTAGAGGGGCAGATCCTGCCCAAGCATAATATAAGCCAATATGGCCTGCTACAATGTGCAGCCCGATCCCATCATGAATCAATAAAACTTGATACGGCGTGCAGCCGATCCCATAAATATCAGTTACAATTCGGCCCTCAGGCCCCAAACTCAGTCATCAATCTCTGCAGTCTCTTGAGCTCACAAATTATTAGCTCAAATAATGATAACATGATGTGACATCAAATGATGCAGAGAGTCATATATGATATGCAAATGAATGAATATGACTGAGTATGTAATTACAATTTAAGCAAATAACTCAACAGCAAAAATGACCTCAGTAGGTCCTAATAGAATAAGTATATAGCCTAAACATGATTTCTAACATGGATCACAGGTCAAAAAGAATAAGTATATAGCCATGTTCATTCGATTTATATCATATATCAGTCTCTGTTGCTATTCATTGATAAATTATATCATTATTTTTGGGCTAATTTGCATGACATTATGAGCCTGAGAGACTATAGAGATTTATGACTGAGTGAGACCGAGGGTCTTATTGTGAGGATATTTATGGGATCGGTTTGCACGTCGTAGCTTGTTATATTGAGTCATTCCATGATTGGCTTATTATAGTGCTTGGGCTGGATTTGCCCCTCCAAAATCTACACACCCACAGTTAGCGCAGGTACCTACTGAGTGCGAGTGCGAGTGCGAGTTGGAGTGCTGAGTGCCGAGTGATTGAGTGGATTGACTGACTATAAGGAATGAGTGACTGTGAGGAAGAGTTATTGTGAGGACTGAGTGATTTTGGGAGGACTGAGTGACTGAGCCTGCTGAGTGAAATTTCTACTCAAAGAGCATGCATGTGATTTTATCACTATGTTGCATTGCATTGGCATGCACATTGACATGTAGGCACAGAGATGTACTTTTCTCATGCCATTTTATAATGAAATTTTTTGTTGTGGAAGAATTTTTTTGGAAAAAATTACAGTTTTCAAAATTTCTCATATTCCGGTGATTTCGGCAAAAGATTTGAGTTTTACTATTATACTTGAAAAGCAAATGTCTATTTTCCGGAACTGTGAATAAGCTGAGCATTTTATCGTTGAGTTATTACTTGTGTTACTTACATCATATTGTTATCTACTGTTGCTGGTTATTGGTGCTAGACTCTGACATTTGTCCTCGCTCGTCACTACTTTCAATCTAAGGTTAGGCTTGTTAATTATTGAGTGTATGGGGTCGGTTGTACTCATACTACACTTCTGCACCTTGCGTGCAGATTTCGAATGTTGTTGTTGTCGTGTATGGCGAGAGCTGGCATGAAGATGTACCTGCGAGCCGGTCATAGCAGCCTCTTGTTCTTGGTAGCATTAGAATTTTTAATCTATTCATGTATTTTTTAAACAGATGATATATTTTTTTCGTACCTGCTTTGTGAATTCTAAATCTGAGAAGCTCGTGATTTGTACTTTTAGTCCTTGGGAAATGTATTAAAGTTAGTTATATTATCTTTATCTCTCTCAATAAGCCTTATTGGTATTGAATTGTTGTTATTTGGCTTACCTAGCAGGTGAGGTTAGGTGTCATCATGACTAGTTGGATTTTTGATCGTGACAAGTTGGTTTTAGAGCCCTAGGTTCTACGAGTCATGAGCAATTGTCTAGAAGAGTCTTGCGGATTGGTATGATGACGTCCATACCTATCTTGGAGAGGCTACTGGGCATCTAGGATAAGCTTCCCATCTTTCTTTCCTTATCGTGCGATATTGATTCATCTTGAAGCGTATATCTCTGAAATTTCTTCCACTCACATGTATGCGTATGTGAATGCTCGGTATCAGCTGTGCATTGATGGTTTGTGATTCTATCAACGAGGTACAAAAATGTGTATTCTGTGTTTTGGTGATGGGCCAGTCTGGAGGACTTGAGGCCAGGTTTAGACCATAGCTTAGGCCCGGTAGCTTCAGTTGTGTGAACTTTTACATTTGGACTCATATGTCCGATAGTGTCCCTACGAGTGGAATTTATGGCTCGATGAGTGGTAGAACGGCAATATGATGAGTATGATGTGACTGCGGGATGTGTTCAGATGGTTTGAATGTGACGAGAAGATTTTTCTTGAGAGGTAAAAAGGGTCGTTGGGCGCTTGATTTCTGTCTTCATGTGATGTACGGTCTCAAGTTGTGAGTATGCTAAAGGATCTTTCATGTTGTTTAATTGTGGAACGAATCAGATTCTCATATCTTGTTGATAAGTTCGAACTCAGGAAGATTAAGCGATTGCATAGTAAAGGTTCCTGCGAAAGGGTATAGAAAGATGTTAGTTTGAGGCTAGGCAGGTGGGTTATGACATGCAGAGTAATCTATGGATGTGTGAACCTTATAATGTTGTGTGGAGGCTTTATTTTCTATTAGTGGGTTATAGGCGTTGCTCATTGAGTTTGGATTGGTTAGGGAAGGTGACTTGACTGTCCCGAGAATTAAGGCGAGCTTAGTAGATAATTTGGAGTACTACATGATTTCTGTTGCGTGAGCTGTGAAGAATTTTGTTGAATCTCGCTACAGTATTATTGCAGTAATAGAGTATGGCTATTGTGAGTTACTGAATGTTTTATTCTATGGCTTTGAGCCAAGTGGGGAAGCTTGCCATTGACAATTTGATTTCATGGTTATATGTTAGATACTAGTTTTAGTCTGAGGCATACTTGTGAATCAGCTAGGACTTGCAGATGGTGAGATCGAGGATGACTCCAGAAAGGAAATTCCTGGATACAGGTTATATGGCACTTTATGAGTATATGAAAATCATCGAATGATTGAGTTGTTATTTGTGAGGGATGTAGTGCGCATGGAGTATGAATTTGATCGATTGCGTTAAGGTGGGATTTACTTCTTTGGGTGTTGTTGTGCTAATGGGACACACGTCATTTGGCCGCTTGGGTGGTTCAATTGAGATTTGAGCAGAGTGGATGACTCTCAAAACGTTTCAAATGGATTCAAGATGTATATGTAGCATTGAGAAATTTTTTTGATTTGTATATGGCCAAGAGCTGAGACTTGCATTTGATGGCGCCGGGACTAGCAATAATTCTGTATCACTATGTGTTCTACATTTCATTATCAGAAAGGTAAAAAAGAACAATTTTAAATTCACAAAAGGTCTCTTCAGAGTGGGTGTCTCGGTTGTGATACTTTTGGAGTGCTTAAAAGAGAGTACAATGGCTTATGGGCCTTAGGGAGAATCTCTTGTGTGGTGAGTTTCGGGTAAGGATCATGGTGCTCTGGCAAGGAGAAATGTTAAATTGAAGGTAATTTAGAATGAACTCGGAGAAATTGGACAACTTGGTAGTAGGTTGGATCCGTACGGTAATGGACATGATCGGTTTTTTGGGTATTTATGATGTGGTGAGGCTTTACAGATGTTTTGGTGGCAATATTCTTGGGTTTGGCGACCTACGTGGCTTAGTTGAGTTAGAGGGATTCATTTCTAATAACTGGGTTATGTGCAAATCGATTTCAAATTGTTCTCGATGGTTTCTACCACAGATTGAGATGGATATTTTCTACCAGCGTGAGGAGCATGTTGTTTATTGTGATTTCTACTGGATGGGATCATATGAAAGGTTCCTAGCCAATTGAGTATGTAATTCGTTTGTGACTCAGAGTTGGTAATGAGATTCTCGTGTTTTCATGTAATGGCCTGATAGAGGTGGCGCGTGGTGTGACCTTGGGATTTGCATAGTACACGATTCTGTTTCAAAAAAGATCATGAGTTTATGAAGAATGTTGGCAATATTTGGCATTTCTTGGGAATGGTGCGCATTTCAGAAGGCACATTGTGTTTTGACTTACGGATGTTTTGTTAGTATTGTGTTACTTACCTAGTTGATCTACTGCTGATATTCAATTTTTTACTATGTGGCACGAAATAATTATGGAGGTATTCCTCGTGGGATGATCGTGCATAAGATATGTGTTAGACATTTGAGAGCTGGAGTTGGGATCCGCTATAGTGATTCATGTTTCCTATGGATTTGGAGTCTGGGAGATCTCAGAAGCATATTGTTTCCGGGTTGCGGACTATGAAGATGTGGCCAAAGTTAGACGGATGGTGCTACGTGTTATGGTTAGGCCGAGTTAATTTAGGGGCCCATTGGTAGGCCCAATGAGGACATGTATTCTACAACGGGTCGAATTTGTTGACTCAACACCGTTATTGCCAAAAGGTGTGTCATACGATTAGAATTGACCTTATTCGTATATAATATGTTCAAGGTGTTACTCTGCTATGCTACAGAGGGTTGTGATTTATCGGTTATATGCACACATGATACAGTTCTGTTTGGGCCTTGCAGCGAAATTCGAGCGCGATGGATATTGGGATGTTGAATGAATTATTGTACCTTGGTTATGCTCTTAGCCGTGGTATATTGTGTTATTTGCTTCCCTATGGTTATGGTCATGCACTTTGCGTACTTGTTTAATTTCTCCTGTACAATATGTTTTGTCCGTGCAACACATGAGTTATCCGTGCGATCGATGTTGATGTGAGCTCTAGGAGAGTTGGTTACCGTTACTGGATCGGTGTTTGGATGGATCGCGCACTACAATGGAGTTGTGTTGGCATATTATCCTTGTGTTAGATTCGTGTGTCTTGGTTCCACTATGTATGCTGAGCTCATAGCATTGCGGTTGGGGTGGTTCTTATTGAACTTGCGGAATGGTTTGCTCATTTGAGACATTTTCCATGATTAAGTACATTTGAATTGTTGCTTATTGGTGACAGGATTATTCATGTTGTGGCTTGAGTTTTATTGGTGTGGCATGTCTGTAGAGCAGTTGTATTTGACGATATAAGGTAATTGGACCTAATGGGTACTGTTAGGTTGATTGCAGCGTGTTTGGAAGAATAATTTTAGAAGTCGGCTTAGATAAGTGGCTAGGGTCCTTGTCGAACGAGGGAAAGCTCCCTGACTTGAGGATCTGGTGTGTGGTTATGAGTTTCTGTATGTGTCTTTCATCATCTGTAGTGTACGAAGGTTTTGAACGATGTTTTGTTTGATATGAGGTTTATTACAGATATGGGGTTTGTTTTGAGCAGCTATTGTGATCGATAATTATCGCTATGAGTATGCGAGTTGTGTGGTATGTTATGTGATTATATCTTGGATTATGACTAAGTCTTAATACAACTTATTCAGACTTATTCAATGTGTAGATGCGAGATTCGGGTCTTGTAAGGAGTTTTGGATGTTGGAAATTGGGTTCTAAGTTTTTCAGACTATGGTTAGAGTAATGATCTTCAATTATGTTGTGTTGCCAGGCCTATATGGAATAGGATGGCGTGGGATCACCCCGGGTTATGTGCATGGTAAGGTGGCACAGGAATTTGAAGGCTTAGGAACAACTCGTGGCACGTTCGAGGACGAACGTATGTTTAACTAGGCGAGAATGTAACGACCCGATCGGCCGTTTTGAGCATTTACGCTCCTTTTAGCTATTTGAAGTGTTAAGTAGCTTCATATTATGTATTATAACTTCTGTGAATTGTCGGTTTTGGTTTTCAGGTGTTTCAGAATTAGTTCGGAAGGATGAATTTCATGTTTGACGCTTTAAGTTGGAAGAGTTGACCAAGTTTGACTTTTTAGCATACTACCTCGGATCGGAGTTTTAATGATTTCGTTAGGTCCGGATGGTGATTCTGGGTTTGGGCGTACGCACGGAATTTCATTTGGATATATCTAGAAGGTATCGACAATAATTGTCGAAAGTTAGAAAATTGAAGATTTGGAATGTTCACAAGTTTTACGGGTAGTTGACTTTTATGATATCAAGTTTGGATTGTGGTTCCAAAAATTTCAGTAGCTTCGTTATGTCATGTATGACTTGTACTCAAAATTTGAGATCATTTCGAAGTTAACTTATATGGTTCGGCACGAGTTTTGGAAGGCAAAAGATTGAAAAATTTCTGAGTTTTAATTGTGGTGTGATTCACTGTTTCGATGTTGTTATGCGTGATTTAATGCCTCGAGTAAGTCCCTATTATGTTATGGGACTTATTGGTATATTTGGACGGGGTCCCGCGTGGCTCGGATGAGTTTGGGACGATATTCGGATCATTTTGGAAATTTTGGCCAAGGTTGGTTTGGCTGCTAGTTCTGGTGTGCCGCACCTACGGCTGGTATTGCGCAGGGGTGATGGTCGCAGAAGCATGGGACATGGGCACAGAAGCGAGAGGCAGCGCAGGTGCGTGAAATTGGTTCGCACCAGCAATTTATGCAGTAGAGAAATTTTTCCGCAGGTGCGAGGGTCATTTTCTCTAGCTGATTCCGCAGAAGCGGACACCATGTCACAGAAGCGTCTCATTTCATCGCAGATCCGAACAGCCCTGACATAATTATAATTTCGAGGGGTTCTGTGTTTTGCCATTTTGGGATTTTGGAGCTCGGTTTGGGATACTTTTGGGAGGAATTTTTCACCACACGACATGGGTAAGCATTGTTCACTCACTTGTGATTATATTTCATGAATTAATCTTCGTTGTCGACGTATGATTATTGATTTTTAAGAGAAATTTGAGGAATTGTCCATAATTTCATAAAACAATTTTTCGAGTTTAGAACACCGATTCAAAGTCGGATTTCAGTGAAATTAGTATGGTTGGCTTTTACCTTGAAAATGGTAATAACAATTTGATTTGATTTTGTGATTCTAAAAATATGTGATCTATTTTTATGCTAGTTGTTAAGCAGTAGGTGCTAAGTGACGAGGTTAGAAAATAAGATAAGAAATTGAAGATAGCTTTAGAAACCAAACCAAACGGTTGAGAATCGGGCCTCGAGCTAGCGCGTGTGGGGCGTCGATGTCAAGTCAGATGCTCCTAAAGGATCAGTCGATGAAGGATTAACAGCTATTAGGGCTGTGATTGCAACTCTTTATGACCAATAACAAGCAATAAATGAAGAACAATTCATGAGATATAATAAATGTAAATAAAGCAATAAATGTAAGCAATAAAGCCAAATAGAGAGTATGTTTGAGTTAGAGAGCAGAGAATGTTCTTGTATTGAATGTAGTGTATTGTATCTTGTCAGGCTTTGTAAGTTTTGATCATATGCCTTGGGAACTTCCCGCTGGTGCGCCGCAGCCGTTGGTTTGCACTGCCTCAAGGTCGATCATCATAAACCCTCGGAGGCGAACTCTGAGCTAGACTTCGAGCCTCCCGGGGGTTGTCTTTTTTGAGGCGCCCTAGTGATCACAAAATCGAGCCCCCTGATTTTTATCGTATACAGATAGTCCCCGCGTTTCTTAAAATAAAATGATAAGAAACGATTTTGACACCGATCCCCTCGAGCCTCTTGCGATGATGTCATGCTCATGACGTCAGCTTTTTCGATAAATAAGACATCCCACCCACACGTCTTTTTGAGAAACATTTGATGTAGCGCCAGTTTACTTTCTCAAGGCAATTATATCGCCGCCGACCCATTTCCCAACAAGCATTGATTGCGCATGTCGATCCGTTCTCCCAAGACATTGATTGTGCCGTCGGCAGGTTTCCTAGAGGCATTGATTGAGCTGTTGGTTACTCTTCCTCCTTGCTATAAATGGAAGCTTTCTTGAACCAAGACTTCATTCAATCGTTCTCCAATAGCCTTTTATTCCTCTCTTCTATTCGTCTTCATCCAAATCCATTCCCCATGTTTAAAGCCTGTGATCATAAGGTCACATGGCAGAGTTCCTATCAGTTATGCCATGATTCTTTCCCAGAGCCTTCCCCTACTGAGCATGATCGTACTGGTTTGTTGTTGTTGTTGTTGTTGTTGTTGGCCCGAAATAATGAGAGAGAAATCTTAAATTATCTTCGCATTAAAGAGTATGCAGACCACGAACTTCTGATCATCTCTCTTAACCACCCGGTGTGGCACTTCACTCCTTTTGCTTTTCGTGGAGTGAGGTGGTACCATGTACTAACTGTTGCATCCTGCACCGATGCAACGTCTCAAGAAGTGGCTTCACAATAGTAATGCTGGTGAGACCCATACTCGCCAAATTTTTCACCCAGCCACTTCTTCATCTTTTTCTGCTTCTTCTTTATCATTTTCTACTTCTTCCTCATCCTTGAAGACGACGTTTGGAAGGTCGAGGTGAGGGCCCGAAGAAATATTCTCGAAGGCATTGCTCCCGAGGATGTTCCCCCGAGAGTAGATTGACTTTTAGCTGTTACTTTTGCTTCTTTGTTTCTGTATAAGGACCCTTCGTGGGCTTTTGTAATCATGTGTAAGGTCCCTTCATGGGCTTTTTGTAATCAACGTTTATTAATGCAAAGCAATTTCATCAATTTGTCTCTGATTTATGTCGGATTTTCCTTTATTTGCATTTGTGAAGAATCTAAGTGCATGACTCTATTGATCGGTCCGAATATCGGGCCCGGGTGTAGGTATTTCCTCGGCTCCTGATTGATTAGTATGATCTTGTGGAGCCCTTTGTCATCCTTCGGGCTGAGCCCGGGTTGGATAGCTACAAGCTTAGGCCGCCGGGACCGCCGAGTGAAAATAGGGCTTCAAATTTATAGAACGAAACCTAGCCTTTCAAACCCCGTCAATAGTCCTCGAGGGGGAACTCGCTCGGTTGCGCGAGAATCAAGATAGCCTTTAGGCTTTCGAAAGCAGTCCCCGAGTGAGAGTTCGCTCAAGCTCGGGAGACCTAATAACTTGCTTTGAATTTAGAGCAAAGATAACCTTAAGGCGTTGTAGATAGATCCCAGGCGAGTGTTTGCCTAGGTTCGAATAGCCCCTGGATTAAAGTAACTGAGAGGACGTTTAACTAGACCCGAAGGCAAGAAATAGCCCTAAGGTTTTATCAGTAGTTTTTGAATAAAACTTGGCTCAGGCTCAGGTAGCTCGGGGGCCGGATGATCGGGTGAATGACCCGCACTTGCAATAGCAGAAATCCTCGAGGTAGGGTACCACCTCGAGGTCAAGCCCACATGAGTAGGCTTTTAGAACTTATCTTTTTTTTTGATAGAGGTCCTCGAGATCGGGTACCATCTCGATGCTTGTAGTGATATCAATGGCTCCTTGTAGACTATCTTCTTTTTTGACAAAGGTCCTCGAGATCGGGTACCATCTCGAGGCTTGTAATGACATCAATGGTTCCTTAGAGCCTATCTTCTTCTCGACAGAGGATCTCAAGATCGGGTACCATCTCGAGGCTTGTAATAATATCAATGGCTCCTTAGAGCCTATCTTCTTCTTGATAGAGATCCTCGAGATCGGGTACCATCTCGAGGCTTGTTGATGCGGGGGTTTTTGATCCCCGAAATGTCGTACGACCGCATAAATTGTATGACATGGTTATAAAACGACCGAGGCGATTGCGATGGTACATCTTCCCAAAGTGATAATGGCTTAGCCAGTATTTTTAACTGGACTTTGAGGCGGGCGGACAGTCACCGCTTGCTTTTATATATAGGTTTGTCTTCTCTCCTTTGAGGATTCCGCTATCCTGAGTATCTTATTCTTCTTCATAGAGTTGTTCTCTCTACGTTAGGTTCTTCACTACCTTAACTTAGGAATCCTTGCTCATATTTCCGCTCCAATTCTCTGATTTTGCCATAGTTATTATTGCTGCGCCAGTTTTCGTTCGGCAAGGAGAAGGAAATTCCGTTTCTGATCCCTGCCTGGTTGGTGGCGCGTCGTCGGAGTTAGGGGAGCCGCCCTTAGGACATCTCACTTCGAGGGGGAATTTTACTATAAGAAAACCTCCCAATGTTCAGGGCCATCGGGAGTATGCTTCGAAGCTTAACTCTCTAATAGGAGGGGGGCATCTTGAGTTAGTGAGAAAAGATTGTGGATGGGGGAGAAAGTAGTACTGCAGGTACCTTCCCCGGAAGAGAGCAATATGGACTGTGCCGAGGGGTTTCTGAATGTATACACGTACCCCTTCACGCTGGGCCCCCTCGATAAGGTTGAGCTCGATTTCTGTCGAAAATATCGGGCTACTTTGGCACAGGTTCACCCGTCGTTTTGGCGTATAGTGCTGATGATGTGATTCTTTGCGAAGGGAGCAGGGCTCGATTTTACCCTTAGTAATCTTATCAGGCTGTATCGCCCTACTCACCATAGAGGCCTACTAACCCTGCGATGCCGATCCACCAGGCCTTTCGCTATTGATGATGAAGAAGATGGGGACCGAGAATGGATGAGCCGATTCATCCAAGTACGGACTGTTGACATTATCCCGATGGAGTTCCTGCTGTTTCCCGAGGAATGGAATTTTGCACGTAAGTGGTGCACTTGTGTCTTTGTTGTTTTGCTTGTTTTGCTCGCGGCGGATGCGGGCTCCATAAATGCATTTTTACTTTCCTTTCTGCAGCCATTTCATGGACGCCATATGAGGTCCCCGACATGTCAGATTGGGCTCATAAGTTGGCGATCCATTCGACTCATGATGGTCGTAAGTGGCGAGATCTGTCTAAGGGCAGATGGGAGGCAAAACACCACGGTACGTGCTATGCGATTTTGGCTCTTTTTGGGAAGCACCCTCCTTTCAAGCATATTGATTCCATCTGTGTAGGCATTGCGGGGTTCTCTGAAGCGCGATCGTGCCTTCCCAAAGAGGGAGAAGAATCATCAGCTTTGGGGCCAAATAATAATAATAAGCGAAAAGAGCCCTCGCAGGGTGACGGTGCTTATAGCAAGACGAGTCCGCCCTGGAGGCTTAGGGGGGACGTGTTATCTGAGCCGGCAGCGCCCGAGGCCCCTAGTTTTAGAAAAATGGCTCCTCCCCGGTTGTCATCCTCTTTTTCCACCGGAGGTTCCTCGAGGAACAAGGGTTCTTTGTCGCCTACTTCTTCTCCTATCGAAGGTACTTTAAGGGATATTCGAGGACAGGGGCCAACTAGTTCGGGAGACCATATCCCGGCCAGGGGCGGTTTTATTGGGGCTGATAGAGCCAGACTGGTAGGTGTGCGCTCGACCTTTGAGGAAGCTCAGCGGCTTTACTCTGTGATGAGTTTTGGCCAGTCGTCTTGATTTCTTGATTTTTGCAACTTTCACTTTCTTATTGAGTTTCTCCTTCATAGGCTTTTAACAAGCTCAAATCTGAGCTGCTTCGTCGTGAGGCCAGGCTGCCAAAAGCCATCGATGGGGAGAAATCCCTTAGGCTCCTTTGTGATGAAAAGGAAGATGAGTTGGCACACTTGCAGTATGAGGCGAGTCGAAGCCTCAACTATGAAAGCTACCTCGAGGAGCAGGTAAATTTTTTTCTAAGGGGTGCATGTTCCCTTTTCTATCCCTGAGGCTGATGTCTTGCTCATTCTAGTTGCAGAGGAAGTCGGAGGACCTGGAACACCTCGAGAGTGAAATTGGCGAAATTAAGTGCCAGTGCGATGAATTGAAGGCTCGGTGGACGCTCAGGTTGTGGCGGAAAAGGACGCTTTGTCCAAAGCTTCCGCCTTCTAAGTTTAACTTCGCGTAGCATGCGAAAACGGCTTGGTCCGAGCGGACATGATTACAAGGCTCGAGTCTGAGCTTCTGAAGGTTAAGGCCGAAGTTGTGGATGCCCGGGCTAAAGCCGTAATAAGTCAAACTAAAGCCGATACAAAAGTGGCCGTTTATTTGAAGGATGCTGCCGATGCTCGAGCTGAGCTAAGGAGGGCTCTTGACCATAAGGGCAGGAGCAAGGAATATGCTCGGTACAAATCTCGAAGGGAAACCCTCGAGGAGATCCATGCTAGGGGCTTTGACCTCTTGGAAGAGGTGAAGCAGGCAAAGGCGGACAAACATGATGCTAAGTCCCTTCAGTCCGATGCTGAGGATAGCGAGAAAGAGGCCAACGGGCCATAGTCCTCGAGGGGGATGTAGATTAGGCCTTCCTTTTCTGATTCCTTTTCAAAGAACATTGTAAATGAAGCTTTTGTTTTTTCGCATCTATGTGTATAAAAGGAAACCCCTGTGGGCTTTATTTTTCATGCACTTCCCTTTGCTTCGATGTCTGTCAGTTATCAGCCAGGTGAACTGGTTTTCGGGTTGAAAGAACCCTTAGGTTTATAGTACGGCCCTGGGGCTCGTTGGGTTGGCCCGTAGGTTCTTACGCGTCTGGTCGGTATGACCTTTTAGTGTAAGCCGGAGTTTAAGCTCTTATGCTTTTGCTCTTAGGCATATTCAGTTAACTGTTTCGGGTTCAATCTTCGAGTCGGGTTTCGACTCAAGCTTATTGACCCTGAAGTTTATGAATTAAAAGCTATCCCTTAGGCTCTTACGCGATTGGTTGGTACGACCTTATACATGGGCTGGCGGTAGTTGCTCTTACGCTTTAGGTCGGTACGACTTTTATATGAGCTGGCGGCAGTGGATCTTATGCTTTAGGTCGTTACGACCTTTTACATGGGCTGGTGGTAGTGGCTCTTACGCATTGGGTCGGTATGACCTTTTATATAGGTTGGCGATAGTGGCTCTTACGCGTTGGGTCGGTACGACCTCTCATATGGGCTTTATTTTTCCCTGGACTCTTTTAGAATTGTGTTTGCCTGACTCTTTGATGGTTTTGTACAACCTCGATTGCGAGTCATTATGTGGCGGTGATCGAGCACCTCGGGAGGTTTGCTCGTGGCTGAGTGTTTCGAAGCCTATAATTTTGGAGCTGACATGGTCAAAGCCCTATTGCCTATGTCGAGGGTAGCCTATTTTAACCGGTTCTTTTCGAAGTACTTTCGAAGTAATTGAAGGCCTATGATTTTATAACGACGGTAGGGCATCCCCGAGTCGCGTTAGTTTGGCTGGTACAGTCTTGTGACCGTAGTCATTGTGTTTGGCCAAAGCCTTTCAGTCCCCGAGTGAAGTAGTTTCAGCATCTATATCGAGGGTATGCCTTTTTAGGGGTCTTATAAGTTCGATATATAGCCTTAACTTTAAGATCGGGATTATGCCTTTTGTAAGGTCTTATAAATTTTTACATGCCTTTGAGGTCTTACAGTTTTGGTCACTTGGTACAAGTATGGTTCATGCCTTGCTTGGGGTCTTATAGATTTTGTTACTTGGTACAAGTATGGTTCATGCCTTGCTTGAGGTCTTACAGATTTGACATTACCTTATGAAGGTCTTATAGATTTGATATTGCCTTATGAAGGTCTTACGCGCTCGACGTTGCCCGCATGGGGCCTTATAGCCACGGGTTTCTGACAGATCGATGGGGGTGGCATTTGGCGGCAGTCCCCGAGTCATCGAAAGTTTCTTGGCTTCGGGAGCCATTCCTTGAAAACTTGAGGGCTTACGAGTTTGGATTTTCCGACCCGGAGGTCATGTGGCCTTGAGTTTTCAATGCCAGTCCCCGAGTGCTCGGGACGTTTTTTGCCTCTGGAGCCGCTTTTGTAAAAAATACCGAGCTTCTTTGAACGCGAAATGCTTTGATGGGGGAGAAAGTATTCTTTGATTCCTTGGTACAAGTATACACGTTTTTGCTGGCAAGGGCCCTGTTATTCTATACGGACATGGTTTATTCGACCATTTGGTCCGGTACATCATTTTCCTATCGGGACCCCGTTCAGCACATCTTGGCTTCTCCGAGAACGTGACCTTCCGGGGGTGATGCCCCTCAGTATTCGAGGTTGATTGAAGAGAAGCCTTGAATTCTTGTTGAGCCTTCCTTAGGTAGCATATAGATGTTGCCTCATTAAAAACCTTGTCGGTAAAAACCTTTCTTGGGATAAAACCTGATCGAAGGAAAAGAGTGCAACGCATGCTTTCGAAACCTAATGCCTTCAGGTTGTAAAGCGCTTCGGCAGCATCGATCGAGTGCCTGCATACACGGTGAGAGCAAAATCTGAACGAAAAAGGAAGATGATCATACCTTAGTGCCGGCGATGCCTTGCGTCTTCACATACTTCGATTGTTTGCTTTGAGGACGCGGTATGGTCCGTTGCTTGTTTTAGTCAGGTGTAACCGAAAATATAGTTCGTTATTGCTATTTTACCGTTTGCTTATCCTTTGGCTCCTTCAGCGGTGGAAGTATTTGTGTCGGTGCCACATCATGCACCGCAAACATCTCTTTTGCTGCATGTTGTTCTCCGTAGACGATTTTTATCCCATCTTTAGTCGGGAACTTCATCATTTGATGGAGGGTCGACGGTACCGCCCTCATGAAGTGTATCCATGGCCTTCTGAGTATGGCGTTATACCTCATGTCTCCTTCGATAACATGAAATTTGGCATTTTGGGTTGTGCCGGCCACGTTGATCGGGAGGGTGATTTCTCCTTTGGTCATTTCGCTTGCCATGTGGAATCCATTGAGGACTCGAGAGGCGGGCACGATCTGGTCGAGCAGTCTGAGCTGCTCCACCACCATCGACCTGATAATATTAGCCGAGCTACCTGGATCCACAAGTACATGTTTAATTTGAAATGTATTCACAAGGAAAGAAATTACCAATGCGTCGTTATGGGGCTGAGATGGAGCCTCGATGTCTTTGTCGCTGAACGTGAGGGCGTCCTCGGGTATGTAACCTCGAGTTTGCTTTTCCCTGGTGATGGAAATTTTTGTTCTCCTGACCATGCGTTCTTGTGGAGCATCAATACCTCCAAAGATCATGTGGATGATATGTTGCGGCTCGTCTGCTTCACTCTTCTTGGTCGCCTCTCTTTCACAGAACTGATTTTTGGCTCGGTCGCTGAGGAATTCTCGGAGGTGACCTTTGCTGTGTAGTCGGGCTACTTCTTCACAGAGTTGTCGGCAATCCTCGGTCTTGTGACCATGTGAGTTGTGAAATTTACACACTAAGTTATGGTTCCTTTGCGAAGGATCTGATTGTATAGGCCTTGGCCACCCGGTGTCTCTGATTTTACTGATGGCGAATACGATGTCCGAAATGGTCAACGTTGAAGTTGTATTCCGACAAGCGGGGTGCCTCCGTCGGCCCTGTGTTCCTATCGAATCCAGCTCTACTAACAAGTCCCCGAGGGTTCTGGCCTCGATCTAGCCCTCGATCGTTACGAGGTACGTTGCGCCTCGGGGCGCTTCTTCTATCTTCAGTGTATGGTTGGTATCTTTCTTTGTTTGGCTTTGGCTTCTTTGTCGGGAGCCTGTTAGGATATACCAAGCCTGAGGGGGCTCCCAGTTGGTCGTCTTCGACCCTGATCTTTGATTGGTACCGGTTGTGGACATCTGGCCAGGTCAAGGCAGGATATTTGACTAAGTTCTACTTCAGCTGTTTCAAAGCAACCGAGCTTCGCTCCTTCAAACCTTGAGTGAAGGCCTGCACTACCCAGTCATCGGAGACTGGAAGCAGTTCCATTCTTTCAATTTGAAAGTGAGATTCGAATTCTCGCAGTATCTTGTTCTCCCTTTGCTAGATTTTAAAAACGTTGGACTTCCTTGTAGCTACCTTGATGGCACCAGCATGCGCCTTTATGAAGGAATCTGCTAGCATGGCAAATGATTCTATCAAGTTCGGGGCTAGGTTGTGATACCAACATCATTGCCACTTTTAAAAGCGTCTCCCCAAAATTTTTTAGTAGGACGGATTCGATCTCGTCGTCCCTTAGGTCATTGCCCTTCACTACACAAGTGTAAGCAGTGACGTGCTCGTTGTGGTCTGAGGTTCTGTTGTACTTCGGAAGGTCAGGAATTCTAAACTTCTTTGGGATGGGTTTTGGAGCCGCTTCCTGTGGGAACGGCTTTTGCATGAACTTCTTCGAATCGACGCCCTTCAGGATCGGGGGTGCACCCGGAATTCGATCGACCCTCGAGTTGTAGGTCTCTACCTTCTTGTCGTTGGCTTCTATCTTCTTTTATCCTGACTCGATCCTCTTTGTAAGGTCTTCGAGTATCTTTAAGATGGCGGGGTTGGCTATCGACCCGTTTTCACTCGACCTTTCCGGTACCTGCTCGTTTTAGGGAGCCGTTCCTAGTGCTACTATGCTTGGAGTTTTCTGGTGGCTTTGCAGCTGAACAATTGCCAGCTGTTGTGCTTGTAACATCTCGAAAATGACATGAAGGCTAACCCCTTGTTCCTCCTGAGCCGGGGTTTTTTGAGCATCTTGTTGGTTTCCTTGGTGTATACTCATGTTGGTGTAAGAGCTTGTCTCGACATGCTGAGCATTGCGCGATACCGCGTCCACAGGATTTTTGTTCTTGTGCCTCCTCAGGGTTTTGTGGTGGCACACCAACACCTGGAGCAGCTACACCATTTTCTCCATGGTCCTCAAGACCGTCGTTTCCATGTGCATTTACTAAGTTAGACATTTTGACCTGAAATCAAAGATCTTGGACAAGAAAAAGTGTGAAAGATAACTTGCGTTACGTAGTGAACCGGCAAGAAAATAATCACTATTATTTTTAGCCTCACGGTGGGCGCCAAACTATTTACCTTGAAAATGGTAATAACAATTAGATTTGATTTTGTTGTTCTATAAATATGTGATCTATTTTTATGCTAGTTGTTAAGCAGTAGGTGCTAAGTGACGAGGTTAGAAATTAAGATAAGAAATTGAAGATAGCTTTAGAAACCAAACAAAACGGTTGAGAATCGGGCCTCGAGCTAGTGCGTGCGGGGCTTCGGTGTCAAGTCAGATGCTCCTAAAGGGTCAATCGATGAAGGATTAACAGCTATTAGGGTTGTGATTGCAGCTCTTTATGACCAATAACAAGCAATAAATGAAGAACAATTAATGAGATATAATAAATGTAAATAAAGCAATAAATGTAAGAAATAGAGCCAAATAGAGAGTATGTTTGAGTCAGAGAGCAGAGAATATTCTTGTATTGAATGTAGTGTATTGTATCTTGTCTATGAGATGGCTCTGCAAAATGACAAGGATCCCCCTTTATATAAGGAGGGAAATCCCATCATAGTACATGAGTAATTATTACAAAGAAACATAGCTGGAACAACTACTTACTAGTCTGGTACAAACTAGTGTTTCCCTTGCAGGCTTTGTTGGTTTTGATCATATGCCTTGGGAACTTCCCGCTGGTGCGCCGCAGCCGTTGGTTTGCACTACCTCGAGGTCGATCATCGCAAACCCTCGGGGGCGAACTCCGAGCTAGACTTCGAGCCTCCCGAGGGTGGTCTTTTTTTAGGCGCCCTAGTGATCACAAAATCGAGCCCTCTGGTTTTTACCGTATACAGTTGGACTCGAAATTTGACGGGTTGTCGGATTTTGTGAGTTTCGTCGGATTCCGAGGCGTAGGCCCCACTATTGACTTTTGGTTGACTTTCCGAGCGGAGTCGAAAATGTTATAAATTGTTAAATTGTAAGCATTGGAGTATATTTTGATTAAATTGCACGTTGTTCGACTTTTTTATCATTTTCCTTTGAATTGAGGAGATAGGAAGGCGTTCGGAGGTTGATACGCAGGGAATGGCATTTTTGGAGTATTGTTTAGCTTGCTCGGCATTGGATTCGAGCTGTTCGAGGTAAGTTGCACTTCTAAACTTTGTGTTGAGGGTATGAACCCCTGATTATACGTGTTATGTGATCGGTTTGGAGGTGACGCACATGCTAGATGACGGGCGTGTGGGCGTGCATCATAGAAATTATGACTCAATTGATTCCGTGGAATTGTGTCGTCAAATGACTTGTTATTTTTCCATGTATGTGCTATGTGTTAGAGAAACTGAGTTGTGACTCATGTTGGAAATCATGCTTAGGCGTATGCTGGTATTATTGGGACCCATTGAGGTCATTTCTGCCATTGGGTTGTATGCTTAAATTGTAATTGCATACTCAGTCATGTTCATACATTTCATATCATATCTCAGTTTCTATTGCTATTCATTGATATATTATATCATCATTTTTGGGCTAATTTTCACGACATTTTTGAGCCCAGGAGACTGGAGAGATTGATGACTGAGTGAGGCCAAGGGCCTGATTATGAGGATATTTATGGTATCGGGTTGCAAGCCACAGCATGTTATATTGATTCATGCCATGATTGGCTTATTATAGTGCCTGGGATGGATCTGCCCCTTCAGAGTCTGCACACCCACAGTGACTGTGAGGAATGAGTGATTGTGAGGAATGAGTGATTGAGAGGGCTGGGTGATTGGGAGGATTAAGTGATTGAGTGTGCTGAGTGAAATTTCTACTCAAAGAGCATGTATATGATTTTATCACTATGTTGCATTGCATTGGCATGCACATTGACATGTCGGCATAGAGATGTACTTTTCTCATGCTATTTGATAATGAAATTTCTTATTGTGGAAGAAAGTTTTTGGAAAAAATTATAGTTTTCAAAATTTCTCACATTTCGGTGATTTCGGCAAAAGATTTGAGTTTTACTGTTATACTTGAAAAGCAAATGTCTATTTTATGGAACTGTTAACGAGTTGGGTATTTTATCGTTGAGTTATTACTTGTGTTACTTTCATTATATTGTTATGAACTGTTACTGGTTATTGGTGTTGGACTCTGACCTTTGTCCTAGCTCGTCACTACTTTCAACCTAAGGTTAGGTTTGGTACTTATTGAGTACATGTGGTCGGTTGTACTCATAGTACACTTCTGCACCTTGCGTGCAGATTTCGGGTGTTGATGTTGCTGTGTATGACGGGAGCTAGCATTAAAGATGTACCTGTGATCCGTTCATAACTGCCTCTTGTTATTGGTAGCTTTAGAATTTTTAATCTGTTCATGTATATTTCAAACAGATGATATATTTTATTTCATACCAGCTTTGTAAATTCTAAATCTTAGAAGCTCATGATTTGTACTACTAGTCCTTGAGAAGTGTGTGTTATATTATCTTTATCTCTCTCAGTAAACCTCATTGGTATTGAATTGTTATTATTTGACTTACCTAGCAGGTGATGTTAGGTGCCATCACGAATAGTTGAATTTTGGGTCGTGACATACATGTGTTCAATATTCAGAAATTTAAATTTAGGAACTGAGAATCATACTGCAATACGTGATACAGAGTTACTACAGAGTTACATGATACCGGAATGCTGAATAGGAATAAATTGCGACATGTATTCATGAACTATTATGAAAACTGAAACTTCATCTTTTTATGACATGCTAAGTAATCTAGATAGAGACTCATGGGCATTAAACCTGATTACGCACTGATCTCACAACGTTCAGAATGAAAGTCGTGAACAAATTACGAAGCTAGAGAATAGAAGTTCTCAACTATTCAAGGAACTAAGCTTAACTATATTTCTAAGGCAATTAGTAATATTGTATAAGAAACGTAGTGTAGGGAGAATCATTGACATTCCCAAATATAGAGAGTTAGTCTCACATACCTTGACTCTGGCTTTTTTAGGTGTATCACAATGTTACTCGTCGCCTCTTTCAACGATAATCTATGGCAATATATATCAAGAGGAACCAATATTAGCACTAATACTCATGTTTTAGTCACTTAGATATTTTATCAAATACTTGGTGGGCATAAATCTTCATATCCCTTATTAATGGTGTTTCTACGCCAACAACTCATTCTCTTGCTCATAGATAGATTCTAAAATCCCAATTTGTTATAATCAATAGCATTCTTCGCTACCCATAAGATAAACGACACCCTTAATAAATAATCAACAATCAACAACCCAAATGTATAATCGTTCATGCTTTTTCATCAAACCCATAAACTCATATCTCATGCATTTAAAGTCCAACAATCGTTAATCCAATGATATAATCAATTAGAGAGTGAAGATATTACCTCTTTGACGTTCAATCCTCTTGAATTCGAGTTCTAGGGTTTCTTTTCTCAACAATGATGCCTTATTTAAATATCTAATGATTTGGAGGGTTTACCTATATTAATAAGGTGTTGAACAACTGAAATTATCTTAGAATCACCATTAGAACTTACCTTGGATAATGGAGGGACCTTGGAGGAAGTTGCGTTCTTGAGAGCTTCCCTTTCTAGAGCAAGTTTTTGTATTTTGGGGAGTGGGGACGAAGTAGGGCTTATAAAATGGCTTCCTGGGTACGCCCAGCTAAAGGCCCAACCATGCACTTGAACACGCATAAAAGGCAGTGGTAGCGCCACACAAGTGCACGGCCGCGCACGGGAATAGTTGGGCGCGCACATGAGCGTGCAGACTGTGCATTGTCCAGTAGAACACATATAACTGTTTGCACAAAGGTCTGTTTGGGCCTCATAATATATCATTGGAAAGATATTTTAAAGGGCAACAACTTCCATATTTTATGTTTTCCCAAATTCCCAGCAAATGTGCATGAAATCCTGCTAGAAGACAGACCTTTCATAAACTTAGTCGATTTTATCGAATCTTATGCACCTCACTCTCCATCCTGATTCTAAAACAACTATTTCCACTCATACTCATCCTGATGGACTTCATATGTCTATGATGTCACATTAATACTCATTTAACACGTCCACAACCAGCTCGAATTTACGGAGTGTTACACCGACCTAGTAATTATTGTTACAAATAAACTACCACTAATAGTTAAATTAACTGTACATTGATCAAGTAATAGTTGTACCGTGATCCTTCAAATCGTTGACAAAGATAAAATTGTGTAGGTTTATGTGTTCTTTTTTGAGTACTTACATTCTGTATTTCTTCATTATGGCTATTTTCTTGTACAAAAATGTTATAGCTCCTATGAAGAACAATCATACTCTTTCTTACATTGTATTAGAAGAACCAATGTACACTTTTGATGTTCCTTAGCTAGTATATATATAATATTGTGATGTAAGGGAGGAGTCTCCCTCATTTACTTTAATAGGACCAATTGTAAATAGAGGAGTACGTCCTCCTATCTTAGGGGTATGGTAATTATCTATCCTACTAACCCACCTCTACTAGCACTTTGGTTGATTTATAAAATAATCCTTATTGGCAAGGTAGCCAGCAAGTGTAAGTGGTTACACCATTAGAATCGGAGGTTATACGTCTATGCTTCCCTCCTATATTTTTATTTTTTTGTTAATATACGAGATATGAGTCAATGCCAAACTTCTACAGCTAGCTAGGAGAGGAACGCCAGGATGGATGGATTTAAGGGGGGGGGGGGGTAGGGGGAATAGGAACTAAGTCTCT